>NW_024427324.1:0-29298 GCF_017639655.2 Falco naumanni | reverse complement strand
TTTGTGCCGCCCCAGCAGAGCAGTGGTACCAGGGATCGCCGGAGGAGCAGTTTGTTTGATGCCCAGCTCTTCTTGGAGCCCCTTTGCTGCATCGGAGGGAGCCGTTGGTGGTGCCACGCTGGTGAGCCGTTGGTGGTGCAGCATTTGAGGAGCCCCTGATGGCTTGGTGGCGGAGGAGCCCTTTGTGGTGCTGCTCTGGGGGAGCCATTGGCTGCACCGTCCCACAGGAGCTCTTCATTGTGGTTCCCGGAGGCACCTTGCGTCGTGCTGTGTGGAATGAGCCGTTGTTTGCCCCGTGCCAAAGGAGTAGTTTCTTGTGGCAGCCTGGAGGAGCCCTTCATAGGAGTCCCGTGGAGCAGTGCCACGTTGCTGAGCAGCAGTGGAGCCCGTCAGGGCAGCGGCGTGGAGGAGCCCTTGGTGGCAGCGCCCTTGAGGCGGAGGCGTTGACGCCTTAGTGCTGGAGGAGCCCTTGGTTGCGCAGCCCTGGAGGAGCCTTTCTTTGCGCCGCCCCGCAGGAGCCGCTCCTTGCGCTGCCTGCTAGGGCACCTGTGTCACCTTCCGTTGGAGGAGCCCTGGCTGGCGCAGCCCCAGAGGAGCCGTGCATCGCCGCGCCCACGGGAGATCTTCCTGACGCTGCTGGTGTGGTAGGTATTGTACGGTAGGTGTTATACGGTAGGGTATAGTCTTGTGATCTTGAAAGGATACTGCGTATTGTGGTGTTTGTATCGCCATGTATGTTGTGGTGTAGTCTGTGTTACTGTATTTTATGGTTTCTTATACATTGCATGGTATGTATTGTGTTACAAGTTTTGTTGTTTTGTATGTGTTGAATAGCATGAATTGTATGATATGTATTCTGTTGTATCGTATTTGGTTTTGCATTGTCTTGCTCTGTATTTTGTTTAATGGTATGTATTTGATGTATGGTAGCCTGCAACAGTTTGTGTCGTATTGTGTGTTGTTATTTCTGTTTTAGGGTGGATGGTATGGTAGTGCCCATTGTTTGTATCCTATTGTGCACTTTGGTATTTATCACAGTCTGTAGCATGCAATAGCTAGTGTTTTGTATTGCATTTTGTATTTCATATTTTCCCTGGTATTTCGTATGTTGTGTGGTACATAGTGTACATATTGCATTTTGCATTGTATGTTTTGTGTTGTACTGTCGTCTGCTTTGTATGGAGTACGACGTTGTATGGTATGATGTTTCTGCCATGTGTTGTATTGTATGTGTTGGCGTATCATTTGTATTGTACTGTAGGTATTGTCTTGTTTGCCTTGTACTTTATCTCCTGTTGTATGTATTGCCTTGTATTTTGTATTGTACGTATTTTATTTTGTGTTCTATTTGTATTTTTTATGTATTGTATTTGTAATCTCTTGAATTTTGTCCCGTATGTAATGCATCGTGTGTATGGTCTGTTCAGTATTTTGTAGCCTGTGGTATGTATTTTCTGTTGGAATGCTTTTAATGTGTTGCATGTATTGTGTTTGAAATACGGTGTAGTATGAGTTGTATTTGAAGTACGGAATTGTATATGTGGCATTTTATTTTGTTGTCTATATGGCTTTGTATTCTAGTCCATGTTTTCTGACGAACTTTTGATGATAACTTTTGTTGTATTGCCCCCTTTTTTTTTTTTTTTTTTCATGATGTATTTTTTCTTGTGCTGTAGTTTGTGTTGTATGGCGTGATACACGTTGTGTGGTGGGTATCATGTTCTGGTTTTTATTGCTGCGTCTTGTATATTTTGTATGTTTTGTCATCTGTTGTATTTTTTTCTTGCGTCGTTTTGTAAATGTTTTCTGTATTGTGTTACATGATATTGTATGTCTTGTTTCTAGTTTGTGTCATATTCTGTGGTGTTGTTAGCAGCGTGGTGAGTATTGCATGGTGGTACTTGACTGTTTTGTATCCTATTATCTGGTATGGCATGTATTGCAAAGTATTGCTTGTACTCTCTATGATTTAGTCTTTAGCATTGTATTTTGTATTCTGTTCATTGTATTTTACACACGTTGTGGTATTTGGAGTTGAACGTTTTGTACGGTACCGCAGTTTGTTTTGTACAGGCTCCTGCGTGCGTGGTATGGTATGGCGTCGGTCCCATGTATTGTATGTATGGTGTCACATTATTCCTACTGTATTCTCTATATTGTCTTGTTTGTATTGTCATGTATTTGGTATTGTAGTTTGCGTTGTATGTGTTGTCTTACATTTTGTATTCTTTTTGTATTGTGTTTTCTGTATATTGTGGCCTGCGCTGCCTTCTATGTATGGAGCTGTATTGCGCGGCTTGTAACGTACGAGGGTTTGTCATGTGTTTTGTATTCTACGTAGTGTGTTTTGGTTTAGATGTGGTAATGTGTTTTGTACGTATTGCAATGTACCTTTTTATTTTAGTGCTTTTTTGTGTTGGAATGTATTTTCTCTTGGAATGCAGTATACCTTGTAATGCGTGTTGTATTTTATGTAGGGTGTGTATTGTGTGGTAAGCTATGTGACACACGGAGTTGTATGTATTGTATTCTGTATTTTGTCTTTAACGTTGTAAGTGTTGTACGTGTTGTATTGTATCGCGCATGTTGTGTCCTGTCTGTTGCGTGGTATGTCCCGATACTGATTGTCTTGTGCTCATTGCATTGTATGTATTCTGTGTATTGCAGTCCATGTATGGTATAGTATTTGCATGGTATGGCGTTTATCAGGTGTCGTGTGTCAGATTGCATTTCTCCTGTTGGTGTCTGAGGCTGCATTTTGTGTTGTAGGTATTGTAGCAAATATCGTATTGTATGTCTTTTATTTTGTACTGAATTTTTTGCAATTTTTGTGTGTATTCCACTATGTATTGCGTTTTCTGTATTTTGTCTGTTACATGGTACGTATGGTGTTGCACATATTGCACGGAACATAAGGTATGGTATTTATCGTATCGGTTTTCCATATTGTGTTGTCTTTTGTAACTTGTTTTGTAATGCATTGTGTATTACGCTGTGATTTGTACTGTATTGTAAGTTGCATGGTGCTCGTTACTGCATTTTGTGTGTTGAATGGCAGGAATTGTATGCTTGACAGCCTGTACTGCACTTTTTGTACTGTGCTGTAGTGTTGTCCAATAATTTCTGTAGTACTGCAGCCGTCCTTGCGCCACCCAGGAGGGCCCCGCTCATCGCACCGCGCTGGGGGATCCCTTGACGGAGCAGCCCCAGAGGAGCTCTTCATCGCAGCACCCAGGTGGTCTTGAAGTCCTTCGCCGCGCCGTGCCAGAGGCACTGGGAGTGTCTGTTTTCTGTTTCGCAGGTGTGGGTTGTGCTTTATTGTGTTGCAGGCATTACCTTGCACAGTGGTTTGTGTCATCTGGTTTGTTGCTGTTTGCATTTCAGTGTGTCTTGTGTGTATTTTGTGGTATTGAATGTATTGTAATATTTGTATTGCAGAATCTTTTCTGTTTTGTAGTGCGTTTACCATTTTCTATTGCCTTTCTTATTAAGTACTGTAGGTGTTGTATTTTGCATTGTAGTGTTGTGTTGTACCGTAGTTTGTTTTCTGTTCTGTCCTGTACGTATTGTATGGTATGACATTTATCCGACGTATTGGAGCATATCGAGGTGTATGATTTGTATGGTACTATATGTAGTGTCTTGTCTTGTATGTATTGCCTTATATTTTGATGTGCGTTATATGCATTTACTTTTGTATCCTATTTTCTCTAAATTAGGGCATGCAAAGTATTGTATGTATTGGGTTGTATTGGTGGTTCGTAATGGTACGTGGTATTGTAATGTCTTGTCTTGTATGTAGTGTGTTTTCTTTTATTGCAAGTATTGTAATGTCATTTATATTGTATTACATGTATTTTAATGTTGTACTGATGTATTCTGTAGCGTGGTGTGTTCTGTATCATATATATTGTGTCATGGTATTTTTGGTATCCTACTGTATGGTGTTTCCTTATAGGTAACATATGTTGTTTCATTATTTTGTATTTTTTTACTTTGGGTTTTGTTTTCTGTAGAGTATTTTTATTGTCTGTTAAGTATTCTGCGTATTCTTTGTGCTGTCTTATTGTGCAGGATGATTTTGACGGTATGTATTCTTGTTTGTTTGGTATTGTATGTCATCTGTATTGCATAGGACCTTCTCTTGCATGTGTTTTCCTGGGTTTTGCCTGTATTTTCTGGTACGTATTGTCTTTTGAGGTATTTTCCCCGCAGATTGCGTTTCCTGCCTTGTCTTTTGCGTCTGTTTTTGCACACTGTTTCTGCAAGTGTCCTGTGGCATGCGCTATGGTTTGCCATGTCCTGGCTCTTGCCGCTTCTTTGGCGGTGTGTGTCTTGAGCGAGGCTGCAGGGGCTGGGCTTGTTTAGCCGGGGGAGCCCTGCCTGCATCGTGCCAGCCCTGGAGGACACGTTCGACACGCAGCCCAGGCCGTCTCTGTGGAGCCTTTCATCGCCCCGCGCTGAAGGAGCCCTGAATGGCGGCGGCGCCCCGGCAGAGCCCTTCGGCACACGTCCCCAGGGGAGCCGGTCATGGCTGCGTCATTGCGTTTGCTGTTCTGTACGGCGTTGGGTTTGGTGTATTCGACTGTCTGGCGCCTTCTGTGTGTCTTACGTGGCCTGTACAGTGTGCTTTGTCAGGGATGGGTTGTGGGGGGAGGTGTACCTGGTGGAGCATAGGGTAGTTGGTTTTGTGTTCCATATTCCATATTGTATGTGCTGCATAGTCGTGTATGTACTGTGTATTGCATGCTCTCGCCTGGGTTATATTTGGTGCTGTATGTATTGTTTTGGTTTTGCAGGGTTTAGCGTTTCTTGAGTTGCATCTTGTATTTCCTGCCTCGTGTGTATGGTGGGCGTCAGGTCGTATTTTGTATCGGACGGTACATCTTGTGTTTTCTGCTGGGCTGTTTGTAATGCGTCGTATGACGTATTGTATTTCAAGTCTGTTCTTTCCAGCTTGGTATGAGTTGTGCTGTACTGCGCTCACGCCACCCCGGAGGAGGTGCTGATGCTGTTGCCCCTAGAGACCCCCGGTGGCGCTGCCCCAAAGCAGCCCTATAGCGCAGCGCCCCAGGGGAGCGGCTGGTGGCGAAGTGCCTGGGGAGCCCCTCGTCGTACCGCAGTGGAGCAGCCCTTTGTTACGGTGCCGAGGAGGAGGGGGTGGTGGCAGCGCCCTGGAGGCGCCATTTCTTGCTTCGTGCTTGGCAAAGCTCTTGGCTTTTGTCCTGCTGGATGCGTCCTTGGTGTCACCACGCTGGAGTAGCGTGTCTTCGTGCTGACCCGGAGTGTGGCTTTGTGCTGCCCCAGCAGAGCAGTGGTACCAGGGAGCGCCGGAGGAGCAGTTTGTTGGTGCCCAGCTCTTCTTGGAGCCCCGTTGCTGCATCGGAGGAGCCGTTGGTGGTGCCACGCTGGTGAGCCGTTGGTGGTGCAGCATTTGAGGAGCCCCTGAGCGCTCGGCCACAGAGGATCCTTTTGTGGTGCCGCTCTGGAGTAGCCTTTTCTTGGTTTGTGCTTGGCAAAGCTCTTGGCGTTTTTGTCCTGCTGGATGCATCCTTGGTGTCCACCGCGCCGGAGGATCGTGTCTTGGCGCCAGCTTCGAGGTTGCTTTGTGCCACCCCAGCAGAGCAGTGTTTACCAAGGAGTACCGGAGGAGCAGTTTGTTCGTGCCCAGCTCTTCTTGGAGCCCCTTTGCTGCATCGGACGAGCCGTTGATGGTGCCACGGTGGTGAGCCGTTGATGGTGCAGCATTTGAGGAGCCCCTGAGCGCTCGGCCGCAGAGGATCCCTTTGTGGTGCCGCTCTGGAGTAGCCATTTCTTGCTGTGTGCTTGGCAAAGCTCTTGGCGTTTGCCGATCTGGAGGCATCCTGGTATCACCACGCTGGAGGAGCGTGTGCTGGCACCTCTCCAGAGGATGGCTTTGTACCGCCCCAGCAGAGCAGTGGTACCAGGGATCGCCGGAGGAGCAGTTTGTTTGATGCCCAGCTCTTCTTGGAGCCCCTTTGCTGCATCGGAGGAGCCGTTGGTGGTGCCACGCTGGTGAGCCGTTGATGGTGCAGCATTTGAGGAGCCCCTGAGCGCTCGGCCACAGAGGATCCTTTTGTGGTGCCGCTCTGGAGTAGCCTTTTCTTGCTTTGTGCTTGGCAAAGCTCTTGGCGTTTGCCATCCTGGATGCGTCTTTGGTGTCCACAACGCCGGAGGATCGTGTCTTGGCGCCAGCTTAGAGGTGGCTTTGTGCCACCCCAGCAGAGCAGTGTTTACCAAGGAGCACCGGAGGAGCAGTTTGTTGGTGCCCAGCTCTTCTGGGAGCCCCTTTGCTGCATCGGAGGAGCCGTTGGTGGTGCCACAGTGGTGAGCCATTTATGGTGCAGCATTTGAGGAGCCCCTGAGCGCTCGGCCACAGAGGATCCCTTTGTGGTGCCGCTCTGGAGGAGCCATTTCTTGCTGTGTGCTTGGCAAAGCTCTTGGCGTTTGCCATCCTGGAGGCATCCTGGTATCACCACGCTGGAGGAGCGTGTCTTCGTGCTGACCCGGAGTGTGGCTTTGTGCTGCCCCAGCAGAGCAGTGGTTAGCAGGGAGCGCCGGAGGAGCAGTTTGTTTGATGCCCAGCTCTTCTTGGAGCCCCTTTGCTGCATCGGAGGAGCCGTTGGTGGTGCCACGCTGGTGAGCCGTTGATGGTGCAGCATTTGAGGAGCCCCTGAGCGCTCGGCCACAGAGGATCCTTTTGTGGTGCCGCTCTGGAGTAGCCTTTTCTTGCTTTGTGCTTGGCAAAGCTCTTGGCGTTTTTGTCCTGCTGGATGCATCCTTGGTGTCCACCGCGCCGGAGGATCGTGTCTTGGCGCCAGCTTAGAGGTTGCTTTGTGCCACCCCAGCAGAGCAGTGTTTACCAAGGAGTACCGGAGGAGCAGTTTGTTCGTGCCCAGCTCTTCTTGGAGCCCCTTTGCTGCATCGGAGGAGCCGTTGGTGGTGCCACGCTGGTGAGCCGTTGATGGTGCAGCATTTGAGGAGCCCCTGAGCGCTTGGCCGCAGAGGATCCCTTTGTGGTGCCGCTCTGGAGGAGCCATTTCTTGCTTTGTGCTTGGCAAAGCTCTTGGCGTTTGCCGTCCTGGAGGCATCCTGGTATCACCACGCTGGAGGAGCGTGTGCTGGCACCTCTCCAGAGGATGGCTTTGTACCGCCCCAGCAGAGCAGTGGTACCAGGGAGCACCGGAGGAGCAGTTTGTTTGATGCCCAGCTCTTCTTGGAGCCCCTTTGCTGCATCGGAGGAGCCGTTGGTGGTGCCACGCTGGTGAGCCGTTGATGGTGCAGCATTTGAGGAGCCCCTGAGCGCTCGGCCACAGAGGATCCCTTTGTGGTGCCGCTCTGGAGGAGCCATTTCTTGCTGTGTGCTTGGCAAAGCTCTTGGCGTTTGCCGTCCTGGATGCATCCTTGGTGTCCACCGCGCCGGAGGATCGTGTCTTGGCGCCAGCTTCGAGGTTGCTTTGTGCCACCCCAGCAGAACAGTGTTTACCAAGGAGTACCGGAGGAGCAGTTTGTTGGTGCCCAGCTCTTCTTGGAGCCCCTTTGCTGCATCGGAGGAGCCGTTGGTGGTGCCACGGTGGTGAGCCGTTGATGGTGCAGCATTTGAGGAGCCCCTGAGCGCTCGGCCGCAGAGGATCCCTTTGTGGTGCCGCTCTGGAGTAGCCATTTCTTGCTGTGTGCTTGGCAAAGCTCTTGGCGTTTGCCGTCCTGGAGGCATCCTGGTATCACCACGCTGGAGGAGCGTGTGCTGGCAGCTCTCCAGAGTATGGCTTTGTACCGCCCCAGCAGAGCAGTGGTACCAGGGATCGCCGGAGGAGCAGTTTGTTTGATGCCCAGCTCTTCTTGGAGCCCCTTTGCTGCATCGGAGGAGCCGTTGGTGGTGCCACGCTGGTGAGCCGTTGATGGTGCAGCATTTGTGGAGCCCCTGAGCGCTCGGCCACAGAGGATCCCTTTGTGGTGCCGCTCTGGAGTAGCCTTTTCTTGCTTTGTGCTTGGCAAAGCTCTTGGCGTTTGCCATCCTGGATGCGTCTTTGGTGTCCACCACGCCGGAGGATCGTGTCTTGGCGCCAGCTTCGAGGTTGCTTTGTGCCACCCCAGCAGAGCAGTGTTTACCAAGGAGCACCGGAGGAGCAGTTTGTTGGTGCCCAGCTCTTCTGGGAGCCCCTTTGCTGCATCGGAGGAGCCGTTGGTGGTGCCACAGTGGTGAGCCATTTATGGTGCAGCATTTGAGGAGCCCCTGAGCGCTCGGCCACAGAGGATCCCTTTGTGGTGCCGCTCTGGAGGAGCCATTTCTTGCTTTGTGCTTGGCAAAGCTCTTGGCGTTTGCCGTCCTGGAGGCGTGTTTGGTGTCCACCACGCTGGAGGATCGTGTCTTGGCGCCAGCTTCGAGGTTGCTTTGTGCCACCCCAGCAGAGCAGTGTTTACCAAGGAGTACCGGAGGAGCAGTTTGTTCGTGCCCAGCTCTTCTTGGAGCCCCTTTGCTGCATCGGAGGAGCCGTTGGTGGTGCCACGGTGGTGAGCCGTTGATGGTGCAGCATTTGAGGAGCCCCTGAGCGCTCGGCCGCAGAGGATCCCTTTGTGGTGCTGCTCTGGAGGAGCCATTTCTTGCTTTGTGCTTGGCAAAGCTCTTGGCGTTTGCCGTCCTGGATGCGTCTTTGGTGTCCACCACGCCGGAGGATCGTGTCTTGGCGCCAGCTTAGAGGTGGCTTTGTGCCACCCCAGCAGAGCAGTGTTTACCAAGGAGCACCGGAGGAGCAGTTTGTTGGTGCCCAGCTCTTCTGGGAGCCCCTTTGCTGCATCGGACGAGCCGTTGGTGGTGCCACAGTGGTGAGCCATTTATGGTGCAGCATTTGAGGAGCCCCTGAGCGCTCGGCCACAGAGGATCCCTTTGTGGTGCCGCTCTGGAGGAGCCATTTCTTGCTTTGTGCTTGGCAAAGCTCTTGGCGTTTGCCGTCCTGGAGGCATCCTGGTATCACCACGCTGGAGGAGCGTGTGCTGGCACCTCTCCAGAGGATGGCTTTGTACCGCCCCAGCAGAGCAGTGGTACCAGGGAGCACCGGAGGAGCAGTTTGTTTGATGCCCAGCTCTTCTTGGAGCCCCTTTGCTGCATCGGAGGAGCCATTGGTGGTGCCACGCTGGTGAGCCGTTGATGGTGCAGCATTTGAGGAGCCACTGAGTGCTCGGCCACAGAGGATCCTTTTGTGGTGCCGCTCTGGAGTAGCCTTTTCTTGCTTTGTGCTTGGCAAAGCTCTTGGCGTTTGCCATCCTGGATGCGTCTTTGGTGTCCACCACGCCGGAGGATCGTGTCTTGGCGCCAGCTTAGAGGTGGCTTTGTGCCACCCCAGCAGAGCAGTGTTTACCAAGGAGCACCGGAGGAGCAGTTTGTTGGTGCCCAGCTCTTCTGGGAGCCCCTTTGCTGCATCGGAGGAACCGTTGGTGGTGCCACAGTGGTGAGCCATTTATGGTGCAGCATTTGAGGAGCCCCTGAGCGCTCGGCCACAGAGGATCCCTTTGTGGTACCGCTCTGGAGGAGCCATTTCTTGCTTTGTGCTTGGCAAAGCTCTTGGCGTTTTTGTCCTGCTGGATGCGTCCTTGGTGTCACCACGCTGGAGTAGCGTGTCTTCGTGCTGACCCGGAGTGTGGCTTTGTGCTGCTCCAGCAGAGCAGTGGTTAGCAGGGAGCGCCGGAGGAGCAGTTTGTTTGATGCCCAGCTCTTCTTGGAGCCCCTTTGCTGCATCAGAGGAGCTGTTGGTGGTGCCACGCTGGTGAGCCGTTGATGATGCAGCATTTGTGGAGCCCCTGAGCGCTCGGCCACAGAGAATCCTTTTGTGGTGCCGCTCTGGAGTAGCCTTTTCTTGCTTTGTGCTCGGCAAAGCTCTTGGCGTTTGCCGTCCTGGAGGCATCCTGGTATCACCACGCTGGAGGAGCGTGTGCTGGCACCTCTCCAGAGGATGGCTTTGTACCGCCCCAGCAGAGCAGTGGTACCAGGGAGCACCGGAGGAGCAGTTTGTTTGATGCCCAGCTCTTCTTGGAGCCCCTTTGCTGCATCGGAGGAGCCGTTGGTGGTGCCACGCTGGTGAGCCGTTGATGGTGCAGCATTTGAGGAGCCCCTGCGCGCTCGGCCGCAGAGGATCCCTTTGTGGTGCCGCTCTGGAGGAGCCATTTCTTGCTTTGTGCTTGGCAAAGCTCTTGGCGTTTTTGTCCTGCTGGATGCATCCTTGGTGTCCACCGCGCTGGAGGATCGTGTCTTGGCGCCAGCTTAGAGGTGGCTTTGTGCCGCCCCAGCAGAGCAGTGTTTACCAAGGAGTACCGGAGGAGCAGTTTGTTCGTGCCCAGCTCTTCTTGGAGCCCCTTTGCTGCATCGGAGGAGCCGTTGGTGGTGCCACGCTGGTGAGCCGTTGATGGTGCAGCATTTGAGGAGCCCCTGAGCGCTCGGCCACAGAGGATCCTTTTGTGGTGCCGCTCTGGAGTAGCCTTTTCTTGCTTTGTGCTTGGCAAAGCTCTTGGCGTTTGCCATCCTGGATGCGTCTTTGGTGTCCACCACGCCGGAGGATCGTGTCTTGGCGCCAGCTTAGAGGTGGCTTTGTGCCACCCCAGCAGAGCAGTGTTTACCAAGGAGCACCGGAGGAGCAGTTTGTTGGTGCCCAGCTCTTCTTGGAGCCCCTTTGCTGCATCGGAGGAGCCGTTGGTGGTGCCACGCTGGTGAGCCGTTGATGGTGCAGCATTTGAGGAGCCCCTGAGCGCTCGGCCGCAGAGGATCCCTTTGTGGTACCGCTCTGGAGGAGCCATTTCTTGCTTTGTGCTTGGCAAAGCTCTTGGCGTTTGCCGTCCTGGAGGCGTGTTTGGTGTCCACCACGCCGGAGGATCGTGTCTTCGTGCTGACCCGGAGTGTGGCTTTGTGCTGCCCCAGCAGAGCAGTGGTTAGCAGGGAGCGCCGGAGGAGCAGTTTGTTTGATGCCCAGCTCTTCTTGGAGCCCCTTTGCTGCATCGCAGGAGCTGTTGGTGGTGCCACGCTGGTGAGCCGTTGATGGTGCAGCATTTGAGGAGCCCCTGAGCGCTAGGCCGCAGAGGATCCCTTTGTGGTGCCGCTCTGGAGGAGCCATTTCTTGCTGTGTGCTTGGCAAAGCTCTTGGCGTTTGCCGTCCTGGAGGCATCCTGGTATCACCACGCTGGAGGAGCGTGTGCTGGCAGCTCTCCAGAGGATGGTTTTGTACCGCCCCAGCAGAGCAGTGGTACCAGGGATCGCCGGAGGAGCAGTTTGTTTGATGCCCAGCTCTTCTTGGAGCCCCTTTGCTGCATCGGAGGAGCCGTTGGTGGTGCCACGCTGGTGAGCCGTTGATGGTGCAGCATTTGAGGAGCCCCTGAGCGCTCGGCCACAGAGGATCCCTTTGTGGTGCCGCTCTGGAGGAGCCATTTCTTGCTTTGTGCTTGGCAAAGCTCTTGGCTTTTGTCCTGCTGGATGCGTCCGTGGTGTCACCACGCTGGAGTAGCGTGTCTTCGTGCTGACCCAGAGTGTGGCTTTGTGCTGCCCAGCAGAGCAGTGGTTAGCAGGGAGCGCCGGAGGAGCAGTTTGTTTGATGCCCAGCTCTTCTTGGAGCCCCTTTGCTGCATCGGAGGAGCCGTTGGTGGTGCCACGCTGGTGAGCCGTTGATGGTGCAGCATTTGAGGAGCCCCTGAGCGCTCGGCCACAGAGGATCCTTTTGTGGTGCCGCTCTGGAGGAGCCATTTCTTGCTGTGTGCTTGGCAAAGCTCTTGGCGTTTGCCGTCCTGGAGGCATCCTGGTATCACCACGCTGGAGGAGCGTGTGCTGGCACCTCTCCAGAGTATGGCTTTGTACCGCCCCAGCAGAGCAGTGGTACCAGGGAGCACCGGAGGAGCAGTTTGTTTGATGCCCAGCTCTTCTTGGAGCCCCTTTGCTGCATCGGAGGAGCCGTTGGTGGTGCCACGCTGGTGAGCCGTTGATGGTGCAGCATTTGAGGAGCCACTGAGTGCTCGGCCACAGAGGATCCTTTTGTGGTGCCGCTCTGGAGTAGCCTTTTCTTGCTTTGTGCTTGGCAAAGCTCTTGGCGTTTGCCATCCTGGATGCGTCTTTGGTGTCCACCACGCCGGAGGATCGTGTCTTGGCGCCAGCTTAGAGGTGGCTTTGTGCCACCCCAGCAGAGCAGTGTTTACCAAGGAGCACCGGAGGAGCAGTTTGTTGGTGCCCAGCTCTTCTTGGAGCCCCTTTGCTGCATCGGAGGAGCCGTTGGTGGTGCCACGCTGGTGAGCCGTTGATGGTGCAGCATTTGAGGAGCCCCTGAGCGCTCGGCCGCAGAGGATCCCTTTGTGGTGCCGCTCTGGAGGAGCCATTTCTTGCTTTGTGCTTGGCAAAGCTCTTGGCGTTTGCCGTCCTGGAGGCGTCGTTGGTGTCCACCACGCCGGAGGATCGTGTCTTCGTGCTGACCCGGAGTGTGGCTTTGTGCCTGCCCCAGCAGAGCAGTGGTTAGCAGGGAGCAGCCGGAGGAGCAGTTTGTTTGATGCCCAGCTCTTCTTGGAGCCCCTTTGCTGCATCGGAGGAGCCTGTTGGTGGTGCCACGCTGGTGAGCCGTTGATGGTGCAGCATTTGAGGAGCCCCTGAGCGCTCGGCCGCAGAGGATCCCTTTGTGGTGCCGCTCTGGAGGAGCCATTTCTTGCTGTGTGCTTGGCAAAGCTCTTGGCGTTTGCCGTCCTGGAGGCATCCTGGTATCACCACGCTGGAGGAGCGTGTGCTGGCAGCTCTCCAGAGGATGGCTTTGTACCGCCCCAGCAGAGCAGTGGTACCAGGGATCGCCGGAGGAGCAGTTTGTTTGATGCCCAGCTCTTCTTGGAGCCCCTTTGCTGCATCGGAGGAGCCGTTGGTGGTGCCACGCTGGTGAGCCGTTGATGGTGCAGCATTTGAGGAGCCCCTGAGCGCTCGGCCACAGAGGATCCCTTTGTGGTGCCGCTCTGGAGTAGCCTTTTCTTGCTTTGTGCTTGGCAAAGCTCTTGGCGTTTGCCATCCTGGATGCGTCTTTGGTGTCCACCACGCCGGAGGATCGTGTCTTGGCGCCAGCTTAGAGGTGGCTTTGTGCCACCCCAGCAGAGCAGTGTTTACCAAGGAGCACCGGAGGAGCAGTTTGTTGGTGCCCAGCTCTTCTGGGAGCCCCTTTGCTGCATCGGAGGAGCCGTTGGTGGTGCCACAGTGGTGAGCCCTTTATGGTGCAGCATTTGAGGAGCCCCTGAGCGCTCGGCCACAGAGGATCCCTTTGTGGTGCCGCTCTGGAGGAGCCATTTCTTGCTGTGTGCTTGGCAAAGCTCTTGGCGTTTGCCGTCCTGGAGGCATCCTGGTATCACCACGCTGGAGGAGCGTGTGCTGGCACCTCTCCAGAGTATGGCTTTGTACCGCCCCAGCAGAGCAGTGGTACCAGGGAGCACCGGAGGAGCAGTTAGTTTGATGCCCAGCTCTTCTTGGAGCCCCTTTGCTGCATCGGAGGAGCCGTTGGTGGTGCCACGCTGGTGAGCCGTTGATGGTGCAGCATTTGAGGAGCCACTGAGTGCTCGGCCACAGAGGATCCTTTTGTGGTGCCGCTCTGGAGTAGCCTTTTCTTGCTTTGTGCTTGGCAAAGCTCTTGGCGTTTGCCATCCTGGATGCGTCTTTGGTGTCCACCACGCCGGAGGATCGTGTCTTGGCGCCAGCTTAGAGGTGGCTTTGTGCCACCCCAGCAGAGCAGTGTTTACCAAGGAGCACCGGAGGAGCAGTTTGTTGGTGCCCAGCTCTTCTTGGAGCCCCTTTGCTGCATCGGAGGAGCCGTTGGTGGTGCCACGCTGGTGAGCCATTTATGGTGCAGCATTTGAGGAGCCCCTGAGCGCTCGGCCACAGAGGATCCCTTTGTGGTACCGCTCTGGAGGAGCCATTTCTTGCTGT
Source organism: Falco naumanni (assembly GCF_017639655.2). Taxonomy (NCBI): domain Eukaryota; kingdom Metazoa; phylum Chordata; class Aves; order Falconiformes; family Falconidae; genus Falco; species Falco naumanni. The sequence continues at coordinate 15,359 of NW_024427324.1, read as the reverse complement.
GTGCTTGGCAAAGCTCTTGGCGTTTGCCGTCCTGGAGGCATCCTGGTATCACCACGCTGGAGGAGCGTGTGCTGGCACCTCTCCAGAGTATGGCTTTGTACCGCCCCAGCAGAGCAGTGGTACCAGGGAGCACCGGAGGAGCAGTTTGTTTGATGCCCAGCTCTTCTTGGAGCCCCTTTGCTGCATCGGAGGAGCCGTTGGTGGTGCCACGCTGGTGAGCCGTTGATGGTGCAGCATTTGAGGAGCCCCTGAGCGCTCGGCCGCAGAGGATCCCTTTGTGGTGCCGCTCTGGAGGAGCCATTTCTTGCTGTGTGCTTGGCAAAGCTCTTGGCGTTTGCCGTCCTGGAGGCGTGTTTGGTGTCCACCACGCCGGAGGATCGTGTCTTGGCGCCAGCTTCGAGGTTGCTTTGTGCCACCCGAGCAGAGCAGTGTTTACCAAGGAGTACCGGAGGAGCAGTTTGTTGGTGCCCAGCTCTTCTTGGAGCCCCTTTGCTGCATCGGAGGAGCCGTTGGTGGTGCCACGCTGGTGAGCCGTTGATGGTGCAGCATTTGAGGAGCCTCTGCGCACTCGGCCGCAGAGGATCCCTTTGTGGTGCCGCTCTGGAGGAGCCATTTCTTGCTTTGTTCTTGGCAATAGTTCTTGGCGTTTTTGTCCTGCTGGATGCATCTTTGGTGTCCACCGCGCCGGAGGATCGTGTCTTGGCGCCAGCTTAGAGGTGGCTTTGTGCCGCCCCAGAAGAGCAGTGTTTACCAAGGAGTACCGGAGGAGCAGTTTGTTCGTGCCCAGCTCTTCTTGGAGCCCCTTTGCTGCATCGGAGGAGCCGTTGGTGGTGCCACGCTGGTGAGCCGTTGATGGTGCAGCATTTGAGGAGCCCCTGAGCGCTCGGCCGCAGAGGATCCTTTTGTGGTGCCGCTCTGGAGTAGCCTTTTCTTGCTTTGTGCTTGGCAAAGCTCTTGGCGTTTGCCATCCTGGATGCGTCTTTGGTGTCCACCACGCCGGAGGATCGTGTCTTGGCGCCAGCTTAGAGGTGGCTTTGTGCCACCCCAGCAGAGCAGTGTTTACCAAGGAGCACCGGAGGAGCAGTTTGTTGGTGCCCAGCTCTTCTGGGAGCCCCTTTGCTGCATCGGAGGAGCCGTTGGTGGTGCCACAGTGGTGAGCCGTTGATGGTGCAGCATTTGAGGAGCCCCTGAGCGCTCGGCCACAGAGGATCCCTTTGTGGTGCCGCTCTGGAGGAGCCATTTCTTGCTTTGTGCTTGGCAAAGCTCTTGGCGTTTGCCGTCCTGGAGGCGTGTTTGGTGTCCACCACGCCGGAGGATCGTGTCTTCGTGCTGACCCGGAGTGTGGCTTTGTGCTGCCCCAGCAGAGCAGTGGTTAGCAGGGATCGCCGGAGGAGCAGTTTGTTTGATGCCCAGCTCTTCTTGGAGCCCCTTTGCTGCATCGGAGGAGCTGTTGGTGGTGCCACGCTGGTGAGCCGTTGATGGTGCAGCATTTGAGGGGCCCCTGAGCGCTAGGCCGCAGAGGATCCCTTTGTGGTGCCGCTCTGGAGGAGCCATTTCTTGCTTTGTGCTTGGCAAAGCTCTTGGCGTTTTTGTGCTGCTGGATGCATCCTTGGTGTCCACCGCGCCAGAGGATCGTGTCTTGGCGCCAGCTTAGAGGTGGCTTTGTGCCACCCCAGCAGAGCAGTGTTTACCAAGGAGCACCGGAGGAGCAGTTTGTTGGTGCCCAGCTCTTCTGGGAGCCCCTTTGCTGCATCGGAGGAGCCGTTGGTGGTGCCACAGTGGTGAGTCATTTATGGTGCAGCATTTGAGGAGCCCCTGAGCGCTCGGCCACAGAGGATCCCTTTGTGGTGCGCTCTGGAGGAGCCATTTCTTGCTGTGTGCTTGGCAAAGCTCTTGGCGTTTGCCGTCCTGGAGGCATTCTGGTATCACCACGCTGGAGGAGCGTGTGCTGGCACCTCTCCAGAGGATGGCTTTGTACCGCCCCAGCAGAGCAGTGGTACCAGGGAGCACCGGAGGAGCAGTTTGTTTGATGCCCAGCTCTTCTTGGAGCCCCTTTGCTGCATCGGAGGAGCCGTTGGTGGTGCCACGCTGGTGAGCCGTTGATGGTGCAGCATTTGAGGAGCCACTGAGCGCTCGGCCACAGAGGATCCCTTTGTGGTGCCGCTCTGGAGGAGCCATTTCTTGCTTTGTGCTTGGCAAAGCTCTTGGCGTTTGCCGTCCTGGATGCGTCTTTGGTGTCCACCACGCCGGAGGATCGTGTCTTGGCGCCAGCTTAGAGGTGGCTTTGTGCCACCCCAGCAGAGCAGTGTTTACCAAGGAGCACCGGTGGAGCAGTTTGTTGGTGCCCAGCTCTTCTGGAAGCCCCTTTGCTGCATCGGAGGAGCCGTTGGTGGTGCCACAGTGGTGAGCCGTTGATGGTGCAGCATTTGAGGAGCCCCTGAGCGCTCGGCCACAGAGGATCCCTTTGTGGTGCCGCTCTGGAGGAGCCATTTCTTGCTGTGTGCTTGGTAAAGCTCTTGGCGTTTGCCATCCTGGAGGCATTCTGGTATCACCACGCTGGAGGCGCGTGTGCTGGCACCTCTCCAGAGGATGGCTTTGTACCGCCCCAGCAGAGCAGTGGTACCAGGGAGCACCGGAGGAGCAGTTTGTTTGATGCCCAGCTCTTCTTGGAGCCCCTTTGCTGCATCGGAGGAGCCGTTGGTGGTGCCACGCTGGTGAGCCGTTGATGGTGCAGCATTTGAGGAGCCCCTGAGCGCTCGGCCACAGAGGATCCCTTTGTGGTGCCGCTCTGGAGGAGCCATTTCTTGCTTTGTGCTTGGTAAAGCTCTTGGCGTTTTTGTCCTGCTGGATGCGTCCTTGGTGTCCACCGCGCCGGAGGATCGTATCTTGGCGCCAGCTTCGAGGTTGCTTTGTGCCACCTTAGCAGAGCAGTGTTTACCAAGGAGTACCGGAGGAGCAGTTTGTTGGTGCCCAGCTCTTCTTGGAGCCCCTTTGCTGCATCAGAGGAGCCGTTGGTGGTGCCACGCTGGTGAGCCATTGATGGTGCAGCATTTGAGGAGCCCCTGAGCGCTCGGCCACAGAGGATCCCTTTGTGGTGCTGCTCTGGAGGAGCCATTTCTTGCTTTGTGCTTGGCAAAGCTCTTGGCGTTTGCCGTCCTGCTGGATGCGTCCTTGGTGTCCACCGCGCCGGAGGATCGTATCTTGGCGCCAGCTTCGAGGTTGCTTTGTGCCACCCCAGCAGAGCAGTGTTTACCAAGGAGCACCGGAGGAGCAGTTTGTTTGATGCCCAGCTCTTCTTGGAGCCCCTTTGCTGCATCGGAGGAGCCGTTGGTGGTGCCACGCTGGTGAGCCGTTGATGGTGCAGCATTTGAGGAGCCCCTGAGCGCTTGGCCGCAGAGGATCCCTTTGTGGTGCTGCTCTGGAGGAGCCATTTCTTGCTTTGTGCTTGGCAAAGCTCTTGGCGTTTGCCGTCCTGGAGGCATCCTGGTATCACCACGCTGGAGGAGCGTGTGCTAGCACCTCTGCAGAGGATGGCTTTGTACCGCCCCAGCAGAGCAGTGGTACCAGGGAGCACCGGAGGAGCAGTTTGTTTGATGCCCAGCTCTTCTTGGAGCCCCTTTGCTGCATCGGAGGAGCCGTTGGTGGTGCCACGCTGGTGAGCCGTTGATGGTGCAGCATTTGAGGAGCCCCTGAGCGCTCGGCCACAGAGGATCCCTTTGTGGTGCCGCTCTGGAGGAGCCATTTCTTGCTGTGTGCTTGGCAAAGCTCTTGGCGTTTGCCGTCCTGGATGCATCCTTGGTGTCCACCACGCCGGAGGATCGTGTCTTGGCGCCAGCTTCGAGGTTGCTTTGTGCCACCCCAGCAGAGCAGTGTTTACCAAGGAGCACCGGAGGAGCAGTTTGTTGTTGCCCAGCTCTTCTTGGAGCCCCTTTGCTGCATCGGAGGAGCCGTTGGTGGTGCCACGCTGGTGAGCCCTTGATGGTGCAGCATTTGAGGAGCCCCTGAGCGCTCGGCCGCAGAGGATCCCTTTGTGGTGCCGCTCTGGAGGAGCCATTTCTTGCTTTGTGCTTGGCAAAGCTCTTGGCTTTTGTCCTGCTGGATGCGTCCGTGGTGTCACCACGCTGGAGTAGCGCGTCTTCGTGCTGACCCGGAGGGTGGCTTTGTGCTGCCCCAGCAGAGCAGTGGTTAGCATGGAGCGCCGGAGGAGCAGTTTGTTTGATGCCCAGCTCTTCTTGGAGCCCCTTTGCTGCATCAGAGGAGCCGTTGGTGGTGCCACGCTGGTGAGCCGTTGATGGTGCAGCATTTGTGGAGCCCCTGAGCGCTCGGCCACAGAGGATCCCTTTGTGGTGCCGCTCTGGAGTAGCCTTTTCTTGCTTTGTGCTTGGCAAAGCTCTTGGCGTTTGCCATCCTGGATGCGTCTTTGGTGTCCACCACGCCGGAGGATCGTGTCTTGGCGCCAGCTTAGAGGTGGCTTTGTGCCACCCCAGCAGAGCAGTGTTTACCAAGGAGCACCGGAGGAGCAGTTTGTTGGTGCCCAGCTCTTCTGGGAGCCCCTTTGCTGCATCGGAGGAGCCGTTGGTGGTGCCACGCTGGTGAGCCGTTGATGGTGCAGCATTTGAGGAGCCCCTGAGCGCTCGGCCACAGAGGATCCTTTTGTGGTGCCACTCTGGAGGAGCCATTTCTTGCTGTGTGCTTGGCAAAGCTCTTGGCGTTTGCCATCCTGGATGCGTCTTTGGTGTCCACCACGCCGGAGGATCGTGTCTTGGCGCCAGCTTAGAGGTGGCTTTGTGCCACCCCAGCAGAGCAGTGTTTACCAAGGAGCACCGGAGGAGCAGTTTGTTGGTGCCCAGCTCTTCTTGGAGCCCCTTTGCTGCATCGGAGGAGCCGTTGGTGGTGCCACGGTGGTGAGCCGTTGATGGTGCAGCATTTGAGGAGCCCCTGAGCGCTCGGCCGCAGAGGATCCCTTTGTGGTGCCGCTCTGGAGGAGCCATTTCTTGCTTTGTGCTTGGCAAAGCTCTTGGCGTTTGCCGTCCTGGAGGCGTCTTTGGTGTCCACCACGCCGGAGGATCGTGTCTTGGCGCCAGCTTCGACGTTGCTTTGTGCCAACCCAGCAGAGCAGTGTTTACCAAGGAGTACCGGAGGAGCAGTTTGTTGGTGCCCAGCTCTTCTTGGAGCCCCTTTGCTGCATCGGAGGAGCCGTTGGTGGTGCCACGCTGGTGAGCCCTTGATGGTGCAGCATTTGAGGAGCCCCTGAGCGCTCGGCCGCAGAGGATCCCTTTGTGGTGCCGCTCTGGAGGAGCCATTTCTTGCTTTGTGCTTGGGAAAGCTCTTGGCTTTTGTCCTGCTGGATGCGTCCGTGGTGTCACCACGCTGGAGTAGCGTGTCTTCGTGCTGACCCGGAGTGTGGCTTTGTGCTGCCCAGCAGAGCAGTGGTTAGCAGGGAGCGCCGGAGGAGCAGTTTGTTTGATGCCCAGCTCTTCTTGGAGCCCCTTTGCTGCATCAGAGGAGCCGTTGGTGGTGCCACGCTGGTGAGCCGTTGATGGTGCAGCATTTGTGGAGCCCCTGAGCGCTCGGCCACAGAGGATCCCTTTGTGGTGCCGCTCTGGAGTAGCCTTTTCTTGCTTTGTGCTTGGTAAAGCTCTTGGCGTTTGCCATCCTGGATGCGTCTTTGGTGTCCACCACGCCGGAGGATCGTGTCTTGGCGCCAGCTTCGAGGTTGCTTTGTGCCACCCCAGCAGAGCAGTGTTTACCAAGGAGTACCGGAGGAGCAGTTTGTTCGTGCCCAGCTCTTCTTGGAGCCCCTTTGCTGCATCGGAGGAGCCGTTGGTGGTGCCACGCTGGTGAGCCGTTGATGGTGCAGCATTTGTGGAGCCCCTGAGCGCTCGGCCACAGAGGATCCCTTTGTGGTGCCGCTCTGGAGGAGCCATTTCTTGCTTTGTGCTTGGCAAAGCTCTTGGCGTTTGCCGTCCTGGAGGCATCCTGGTATCACCACGCTGGAGGAGCGTGTGCTGGCACCTCTCCAGAGGATGGCTTTGTACCGCCCCAGCAGAGCAGTGGTACCAGGGAGCACCGGAGGAGCAGTTTGTTTGATGCCCAGCTCTTCTTGGAGCCCCTTTGCTGCATCGGAGGAGCCGTTGGTGGTGCCACGCTGGTGAGCCGTTGATGGTGCAGCATTTGAGGAGCCCCTGAGCGCTCGGCCACAGAGGATCCTTTTGTGGTGCCGCTCTGGAGTAGCCTTTTCTTGCTTTGTGCTTGGCAAAGCTCTTGGCGTTTGCCATCCTGGATGCGTCTTTGGTGTCCACCACGCCGGAGGATCGTGTCTTGGCGCCAGCTTAGAGGTGGCTTTGTGCCACCCCAGCAGAGCAGTGTTTACCAAGGAGCACCGGAGGAGCAGTTAGTTGGTGCCCAGCTCTTCTGGGAGCCCCTTTGCTGCATCGGAGGAGCCGTTGGTGGTGCCACAGTGGTGAGCCGTTGATGGTGCAGCATTTGAGGAGCCCCTGAGCGCTCGGCCGCAGAGGATCCCTTTGTGGGGCCGCTCTGGAGGAGCCATTTCTTGCTGTGTGCTTGGCAAAGCTCTTGGCGTTTGCCGTCCTGGAGGCATTCTGGTATCACCACGCTGGAGGAGCGTGTGCTGGCACCTCTCCAGAGGATGGCTTTGTACCGCCCCAGCAGAGCAGCGGTACCAGGGAGCACCGGAGGAGCAGTTTGTTTGATGCCCAGCTCTTCTTGGAGCCCCTTTGCTGCATCGGAGGAGCCGTTGGTGGTGCCACGCTGGTGAGCCGTTGATGGTGCAGCATTTGAGGAGCCCCTGAGCGCTCGGCCACAGAGGATCCCTTTGTGGTGCCGCTCTGGAGGAGCCATTTCTTGCTTTGTGCTTGGCAAAGCTCTTGGCGTTTTTGTCCTGCTGGATGCGTCCTTGGTGTCCACCGCGCCGGAGGATCGTATCTTGGCGCCAGCTTCGAGGTTGCTTTGTGCCACCTTAGCAGAGCAGTGTTTACCAAGGAGTACCGGAGGAGCAGTTTGTTGGTGCCCAGCTCTTCTTGGAGCCCCTTTGCTGCATCAGAGGAGCCGTTGGTGGTGCCACGCTGGTGAGCCATTGATGGTGCAGCATTTGAGGAGCCCCTGAGCGCTCGGCCACAGAGGATCCCTTTGTGGTGCTGCTCTGGAGGAGCCATTTCTTGCTTTGTGCTTGGCAAAGCTCTTGGCGTTTTTGTCCTGCTGGATGCGTCCTTGGTGTCCACCGCGCCGGAGGATCGTATCTTGGCGCCAGCTTCGAGGTTGCTTTGTGCCACCCCAGCAGAGCAGTGTTTACCAAGGAGCACCGGAGGAGCAGTTTGTTGGTGCCCAGCTCTTCTTGGAGCCCCTTTGCTGCATCGGAGGAGCCGTTGGTGGTGCCACGCTGGTGAGCCGTTGATGGTGCAGCATTTGAGGAGCCCCTGAGCGCTCGGCCACAGAGGATCCCTTTGTGGTGCCGCTCTGGAGGAGCCATTTTTTGCTGTGTGCTTGGCAAAGCTCTTGGCGTTTGCCGTCCTGGAGGCGTCTTTGGTGTCCACCACGCCGGAGGATCATGTCTTGGCGCCAGCTTCGAGGTTGCTTTGTGCCACCCCAGCAGAGCAGTGTTTACCAAGGAGCACCGGAGGAGCAGTTTGTTGGTGCCCAGCTCTTCTTGGAGCCCCTTTGCTGCATCGGAGGAGCCGTTGGTGGTGCCACGCTGGTGAGCCGTTGATGGTGCAGCATTTGAGGAGCCCCTGAGCGCTCGGCCACAGAGGATCCCTTTGTGGTGCCGCTCTGGAGGAGCCATTTCTTGCTGTGTGCTTGGCAAAGCTCTTGGCGTTTGCCGTCCTGGAGGCATCCTGGTATCACCACGCTGGAGGAGCGTGTGCTGGCACCTCTCCAGAGGATGGCTTTGTACCGCCCCAGCAGAGCAGTGGTACCAGGGAGCACCGGAGGAGCAGTTTGTTTGATGCCCAGCTCTTCTTGGAGCCCCTTTGCTGCATCGGAGGAGCCGTTGGTGGTGCCACGCTGGTGAGCCGTTGATGGTGCAGCATTTGAGGAGCCCCTGAGCGCTCGGCCACAGAGGATCCTTTTGTGGTGCCACTCTGGAGGAGCCATTTCTTGCTGTGTGCTTGGCAAAGCTCTTGGCGTTTGCCATCCTGGATGCGTCTTTGGTGTCCACCACACCGGAGGATCGTGTCTTGGCGCCAGCTTAGAGGTGGCTTTGTGCCACCCCAGCAGAGCAGTGTTTACCAAGGAGCACCGGAGGAGCAGTTTGTTGGTGCCCAGCTCTTCTGGGAGCCCCTTTGCTGCATCGGAGGAGCCGTTGGTGGTGCCACGGTGGTGAGCCGTTGATGGTGCAGCATTTGAGGAGCCCCTGAGCGCTCGGCCGCAGAGGATCCCTTTGTGGTGCCGCTCTGGAGGAGCCATTTCTTGCTTTGTGCTTGGCAAAGCTCTTGGCGTTTGCCGTCCTGGAGGCGTGTTTGGTGTCCACCACGCCGGAGGATCGTGTCTTGGCGCCAGCTTCGACGTTGCTTTGTGCCACCCCAGCAGAGCAGTGTTTACCAAGGAGTACCGGAGGAGCAGTTTGTTGGTGCCCAGCTCTTCTTGGAGCCCCTTTGCTGCATCGGAGGAGCCGTTGGTGGTGCCACGCTGGTGAGCCGTTGATGGTGCAGCATTTGAGGAGCCCCTGAGCGCTCGGCCGCAGAGGATCCCTTTGTGGTGCCGCTCTGGAGGAGCCATTTCTTGCTTTGTGCTTGGGAAAGCTCTTGGCTTTTGTCCTGCTGGATGCGTCCGTGGTGTCACCACGCTGGAGTAGCGTGTCTTCGTGCTGACCCGGAGTGTGGCTTTGTGCTGCCCAGCAGAGCAGTGGTTAGCAGGGAGCGCCGGAGGAGCAGTTTGTTTGATGCCCAGCTCTTCTTGGAGCCCCTTTGCTGCATCAGAGGAGCCGTTGGTGGTGCCACGCTGGTGAGCCGTTGATGGTGCAGCATTTGTGGAGCCCCTGAGCGCTCGGCCACAGAGGATCCCTTTGTGGTGCCGCTCTGGAGTAGCCTTTTCTTGCTTTGTGCTTGGCAAAGCTCTTGGCGTTTTTGTCCTGCTGGATGCGTCCTTGGTGTCCACCGCGCCGGAGGATCGTATCTTGGCGCCAGCTTCGAGGTTGCTTTGTGCCACCTTAGCAGAGCAGTGTTTACCAAGGAGTACCGGAGGAGCAGTTTGTTGGTGCCCAGCTCTTCTTGGAGCCCCTTTGCTGCATCAGAGGAGCCGTTGGTGGTGCCACGCTGGTGAGCCATTGATGGTGCAGCATTTGAGGAGCCCCTGAGCGCTCGGCCACAGAGGATCCCTTTGTGGTGCTGCTCTGGAGGAGCCATTTCTTGCTTTGTGCTTGGCAAAGCTCTTGGCGTTTTTGTCCTGCTGGATGCGTCCTTGGTGTCCACCGCGCCGGAGGATCGTATCTTGGCGCCAGCTTCGAGGTTGCTTTGTGCCACCCCAGCAGAGCAGTGTTTACCAAGGAGCACCGGAGGAGCAGTTTGTTGGTGCCCAGCTCTTCTTGGAGCCCCTTTGCTGCATCGGAGGAGCCGTTGGTGGTGACACGCTGGTGAGCCGTTGATGGTGCAGCATTTGAGGAGCCCCTGAGCGCTCGGCCACAGAGGATCCCTTTGTGGTGCCGCTCTGGAGGAGCCATTTTTTGCTGTGTGCTTGGCAAAGCTCTTGGCGTTTGCCGTCCTGGAGGCGTCTTTGGTGTCCACCACGCCGGAGGATCATGTCTTGGCGCCAGCTTCGAGGTTGCTTTGTGCCACCCCAGCAGAGCAGTGTTTACCAAGGAGCACCGGAGGAGCAGTTTGTTGGTGCCCAGCTCTTCTTGGAGCCCCTTTGCTGCATCGGAGGAGCCGTTGGTGGTGCCACGCTGGTGAGCCGTTGATGGTGCAGCATTTGAGGAGCCCCTGAGCGCTCGGCCACAGAGGATCCCTTTGTGGTGCCGCTCTGGAGGAGCCATTTCTTGCTGTGTGCTTGGCAAAGCTCTTGGCGTTTGCCGTCCTGGAGGCATCCTGGTATCACCACGCTGGAGGAGCGTGTGCTGGCACCTCTCCAGAGGATGGCTTTGTACCGCCCCAGCAGAGCAGTGGTACCAGGGAGCACCGGAGGAGCAGTTTGTTTGATGCCCAGCTCTTCTTGGAGCCCCTTTGCTGCATCGGAGGAGCCGTTGGTGGTGCCACGCTGGTGAGCCGTTGATGGTGCAGCATTTGAGGAGCCCCTGAGCGCTCGGCCACAGAGGATCCCTTTGTGGTGCCGCTCTGGAGGAGCCATTTCTTGCTTTGTGCTTGGCAAAGCTCTTGGCGTTTGCCATCCTGGATGCGTCTTTGGTGTCCACCACGCCGGAGGATCGTGTCTTGGCGCCAGCTTAGAGGTGGCTTTGTGCCACCCCAGCAGAGCAGTGTTTACCAAGGAGCACCGGAGGAGCAGTTTGTTGGTGCCCAGCTCTTCTGGGAGCCCCTTTGCTGCATCGGAGGAGCCGTTGGTGGTGCCACGCTGGTGAGCCGTTGATGGTGCAGCATTTGAGGAGCCCCTGAGCGCTCGGCCACAGAGGATCCATTTTGTGGTGCCACTCTGGAGGAGCCATTTCTTGCTGTGTGCTTGGCAAAGCTCTTGGCGTTTGCCATCGTGGATGCGTCTTTGGTGTCCACCACACCGGAGGATCGTGTCTTGGCGCCAGCTTAGAGGTGGCTTTGTGCCACCCCAGCAGAGCAGTGTTTACCAAGGAGCACCGGAGGAGCAGTTTGTTGGTGCCCAGCTCTTCTGGAAGCCCCTTTGCTGCATCGGAGGAGCCGTTGGTGGTGCCACGGTGGTGAGCCGTTGATGGTGCAGCATTTGAGGAGCCCCTGAGCGCTCGGCCGCAGAGGATCCCTTTGTGGTGCCGCTCTGGAGGAGCCATTTCTTGCTTTGTGCTTGGCAAAGCTCTTGGCGTTTTGCCGTCCTGGAGGCGTGTCTTGGTGTCCACCACGCCGGAGGATCGTGTCTTGGCGCCAGCTTCGAGGTTGCTTTGTGCCACCCCAGCAGAGCAGTGTTTACCAAGGAGTACCGGAGGAGCAGTTTGTTGGTGCCCAGCTCTTCTTGGAGCCCCTTTGCTGCATCGGAGGAGCCGTTGGTGGTGCCACGCTGGTGAGCCATTGATGGTGCAGCATTTGAGGAGCCCCTGAGCGCTCGGCCACAGAGGATCCCTTTGTGGTGCCGCTCTGGAGGAGCCATTTCTTGCTTTGTGCTTGGCAAAGCTCTTGGCGTTTTGTCCTGCTGGATGCGTCCGTGGTGTCCACCACGCCGGAGTAGCGTGTCTTGGCGCCAGCTTCGAGTGTGGCTTTGTGCCAGCCCCAGCAGAGCAGTGGTTAGCAGGGAGCGCCGGAGGAGCAGTTTGTTTGATGCCCAGCTCTTCTTGGAGCCCCTTTGCTGCATCGGAGGAGCCGTTGGTGGTGCCACGCTGGTGAGCCGTTGATGGTGCAGCATTTGTGGAGCCCCTGAGCGCTCGGCCACAGAGGATCCCTTTGTGGTGCCGCTCTGGAGTAGCCTTTTCTTGCTTTGTGCTTGGCAAAGCTCTTGGCGTTTGCCATCCTGGATGCGTCTTTGGTGTCCACCACGCCGGAGGATCGTGTCTTGGCGCCAGCTTAGAGGTTGCTTTGTGCCACCCCAGCAGAGCAGTGTTTACCAAGGAGCACCGGAGGAGCAGTTTGTTGGTGCCCAGCTCTTCTGGGAGCCCCTTTGCTGCATCGGAGGAGCCGTTGGTGGTGCCACAGTGGTGAGCCGTTGATGGTGCAGCATTTGAGGAGCCCCTGAGCGCTCGGCCACAGAGGATCCCTTTGTGGTGCCGCTCTGGAGGAGCCATTTCTTGCTGTGTGCTTGGCAAAGCTCTTGGCGTTTGCCGTCCTGGAGGCATCCTGGTATCACCACGCTGGAGGAGCGTGTGCTGGCACCTCTCCAGAGGATGGCTTTGTACCGCCCCAGCAGAGCAGCGGTACCAGGGACCACCGGAGGAGCAGTTTGTTTGATGCCCAGCTCTTCTTGGAGCCCCTTTGCTGCATCGGAGGAGCCGTTGGTGGTGCCACGCTGGTGAGCCGTTGATGGTGCAGCATTTGAGGAGCCCCTGAGCGCTCGGCCACAGAGGATCCCTTTGTGGTGCCGCTCTGGAGGAGCCATTTCTTGCTTTGTGCTTGGCAAAGCTCTTGGCGTTTTTGTCCTGCTGGATGCGTCCTTGGTGTCCACCGCGCCGGAGGATCGTATCTTGGCGCCAGCTTAGAGGTGGCTTTGTGCCACCCCAGCAGAGCAGTGTTTACCAAGGAGCACCGGAGGAGCAGTTTGTTGGTGCCCAGCTCTTCTTGGAGCCCCTTTGCTGCATCAGAGGAGCCGTTGGTGGTGCCACGCTGGTGAGCCATTGATGGTGCAGCATTTGAGGAGCCCCTGAGCGCTCAGCCACAGAGGATCCCTTTGTGGTGCTGCTCTGGAGGAGCCATTTCTTGCTTTGTGCTTGGCAAAGCTCTTGGCGTTTTTGTCCTGCTGGATGCGTCCTTGGTGTCCACCGCGCCGGAGGATCGTATCTTGGCGCCAGCTTCGAGGTTGCTTTGTGCCACCCCAGCAGAGCAGTGTTTACCAAGGAGCACCGGAGGAGCAGTTTGTTTGATGCCCAGCTCTTCTTGGAGCCCCTTTGCTGCATCGGAGGAGCCGTTGGTGGTGCCACGCTGGTGAGCCGTTGATGGTGCAGCATTTGAGGAGCCCCTGAGCGCTCGGCCGCAGAGGATCCCTTTGTGGTGCCGCTCTGGAGGAGCCATTTCTTGCTTTGTGCTTGGCAAAGCTCTTGGCTTTTGTCCTGCTGGATGCGTCCGTGGTGTCACCACGCTGGAGTAGCGTGTCTTCGTGCTGACCCGGAGTGTGGCTTTGTGCTGCCCAGCAGAGCAGTGGTTAGCAGGGAGCGCCGGAGGAGCAGTTTGTTTGATGCCCAGCTCTTCTTGGAGCCCTTTTGCTGCATCGGAGGAGCCGTTGGTGGTGCCACGGTGGTGAGCCGTTGATGGTGCAGCATTTGTGGAGCCCCTGAGCGCTCGGCCACAGAGGATCCCTTTGTGGTGCCGCTCTGGCGGAGCCATTTCTTGCTTTGTGCTTGGCAAAGGTCTTGGCGTTTGCCGTCCTGGAGGCATCCTGGTAGCACCACGCTGGAGGAGCGTGTGCTGGCACCTCTCCAGAGGATGGCTTTGTACCGCCCCAGCAGAGCAGTGGTACCAGGGAGCACCGGAGGAGCAGTTTGTTTGATGCCCAGCTCTTCTTGGAGCCCCTTTGCTGCATCGGAGGAGCCGTTGGTGGTGCCACGCTGGTGAGCCGTTGATGGTGCAGCATTTGAGGAGCCCCTGAGCGCTCGGCCACAGAGGATCCCTTTGTGGTGCCGCTCTGGAGTAGCCTTTTCTTGCTTTGTGCTTGGCAAAGCTCTTGGCGTTTGCCGTCCTGGATGCGTCTTTGGTGTCCACCACGCCGGAGGATCGTGTCTTGGCGCCAGCTTAGAGGTGGCTTTGTGCCACCCCAGCAGAGCAGTGTTTACCAAGGAGCACCGGAGGAGCAGTTTGTTGGTGCCCAGCTCTTCTGGGAGCCCCTTTGCTGCATCGGAGGAGCCGTTGGTGGTGCCACGCTGGTGAGCCATTTATGGTGCAGCATTTGAGGAGCCCCTGAGCGCTCAGCCACAGAGGATCCCTTTGTGGTGCCGCTCTGGTGGAGCCATTTCTTGCTTTGTGCTTGGCAAAGCTCTTGGCGTTTGCTGTCCTGGAGGCATCCTGGTATCACCACGCTGGAGGAGCGTGTGCTGGCACCTCTCCAGAGGATGGCTTTATACCGCCCCAGCAGAGCAGTGGTACCAGGGAGCACCGGAGGAGCAGTTTGTTTGATGCCCAGCTCTTCTTGGAGCCCCTTTGCTGCATCGGAGGAGCCGTTGGTGGTGCCACGCTGGTGAGCCCTTGATGGTGCAGCATTTGAGGAGCCCCTGAGCGCTCGGCCGCAGAGGATCCCTTTGTGGTGCCGCTCTGGAGGAGCCATTTCTTGCTGTGTGCTTGGCAAAGCTCTTGGCGTTTGCCGTCCTGGAGGCATCCTGGTGTCACCACGCTGGACGAGCATGTCCTGGCACCTCTCCAGAGGATGGCTTTGTACCGCCCCAGCAGAGCAGTGGTTAGCAGGGAGCGCTGGAGGAGCAGCTTGTTTGATGCCCAGCTCTTCTTGGAGCCCCTTTGCTGGTGCGTGCTTCAGTACAATCAATTGACATTTACTTGCATCGAGCTGCGTCCCGTCTCTTCATTCGCCACAAATTGGTGACCCCGATGTGATCCGTTTAAGGATCTGACGTCAAGGGCTCTCGAATCGCTTATCTGAGCGACTTGCCGGGAATCCCACAGAACTTTGCATGATCTGCTGAAAGGAGCAGGAGCCGGCCTGAAATCTCTCCGGAGTTGAGAGGTGAGCTGTGGGAAATCCATAACGGGGAGTCGGGCTTCGTCCCCAGAAAGAGACGTATATGGACTCACAAAGGGTCTTCTAGTCAGATCCGGGAGTCCGTGCCTCAGTGTCCTCAAACGGTGACCCCTATGGTGGCGTTCCGAAGCCTTGGAAGAATAAGGACGGAACTGGTCGGTAAAAAAGACAGCTGGTGGAAGAGGGCTGTGTTCTGGAGGAGACGTCTTGGCTGAACGATCGTCTTGCTGGCTGGACCAGGCAGACAACCTAAACCCCGAGGATAACACCTGTACTCATCGAGACTGGTGAGCAGCCAAGAAACTTTAGAGCTTTTAAATATTTGAAGAAGTTTTAAGACGCTCTAGAAACCTGTACTCACTGAGACAGGCGAGCAGTCAAGAAACTTTAGAGACTTTGAAAGAAATGACAGTGGTCATGTTTGTTAGCCACTGTAACAATTGTAGGTATCATGTACCGCCACATGTTACTCATCTACCTGTGGTGTCTGTTCTGTTATCCTTTGTTAGACATCCGCCTATCTGCTGACCTTCTGTGTTAAAACTTTAGCGGAACACTTCAGCAGGAGAGGACAGATAAGGGTAAAAGAAATAATTAAGCAAGAGAAGCAGATGGCCAGCAAGGGCATAAATTACCTCAGACTGATAAGAACACTGCAAATGTGCAAGACCATCACATAATGAGCAAAAGGTGAAAAGTACACCATGAGGAAGACCTACAGCCTTCCTCCCATAGACCACTGCCCACATTCGAAAGACCCCGGCCCACAATTTTTGGAAGAATCTGCACAAGCCCGAAAGACTGATAAGCTAATTAACATATGAAGCGAGGGTAGGCGGGTTCAGGTAATGAATATGTATAGGCGTTAATGGAATATT
>NW_024427323.1:71150-157207 GCF_017639655.2 Falco naumanni | reverse complement strand
TCTGATTTACCGCCGAGTATTTGAATCTTAAGGGAAAAAAATGTAAAATGATCTAGAAATGAACATGCTGGACTTTTGCCCTTGAATATGGCCTGTCTGGATTGGACAAAGAAATAACTACAGGCTTTTTGGTTCGGTCAGTTAGGTTTTGGGTTTTATGTTTACACTTTTCCTTATTTCTACAATTTGTTTTTGAGCTTGGTGTTTTGATTCAAAGAGCAAAACTGAGGACAGAGGGGCTCTTTCTTGCTGCGCTGGTGTGATAGTCACTCAAGACAAGTGTTTCCTTTGACAGCCACCATCAACCCGTGTTGGGCTTTCTGTTCTGTTGATGGGTCAGAAAGTGGAAAGATAAGGCCATGACATTTCACCCCCTCCTTTGGCCAGGCCATGATGCTTTCTAAAGATGGTTTATTTTACCTGCCACATCCAGGAAAGATGAATAGTGACCCATCTGCAGGAGCAAGAAGTGAACTCAAACCAAGGCCATAGCAGTGTTTTCAGGAAAAAACAATCTGGGGTTGTTTAAGCCCATTTTTCCGGTCAGTTAAATTGATAACATCCAAACCAAAATGATTTAAGCTGAGCTCTTGTAAGGTCCTTGAGCAACCAAGAAAATTAGTCATGTTGTGTGTTGAACTGTCAATTGAATCTGCAAGCAGGCTTAAAAAAAAAAAAAAAAAAAAAAAAAAAAAGGAAGAGGAAAGTCATTAAATAACACGTTTTCTTACTGTATAAATCTCCTTTCCACACAAGTACAACCTGCTACACAAAATTGTTTAGCAGGTATCATTGATTACTTATATTATGTTACCAGCTCATTGGCTCACTTGAACCAAGCCCAACCTTCACTGTGCAGGACACTGCACAACTATATATAAATGACATTTCCCGGAGCTACATGTGGCAGAGCCCATCAGTCAGGGCGTACACATGGATGTGCAATTACAGCCCCAGCGAAAGCAAAGGGGCTTTGTCATCGATTTCAATAGAGGTGGAATTTCACTCACATAAATTAAGCCACAAAAAATCAGTTGACTCGTTTCCTTGAGGTCAGATAGGAAGAGTCTTTCAAAGTGTAATGTGGAGCATTTCATTTTCATTGCGTAAGTGGAATTCAATGAACCATGGATCAGACTAAGCATTTAGTTTTACATATTCCCATTTCTTGTTCAAAGCCTGAGATTATCCACGTAGAATAATTTCCCCCTCAGAAATACAGAACTGTCTTCTATCGCCTAGGAAACTGAAAACATTTTGTGTGTTCACCTTTATTCCACGCATATAAACAAATATATACAAAATGTTGTTTATAAATGGAAAAAAAATATTTTTGATGATGAATATATTTATTATGTATTTGCTGGTTGCTAATGAATATATTCATGTTGCCCCTTTGGGATAGCTTTGAAATTCTGACCATTTGTTATTTGCATGAAATAAGTGTCACACGTTATCTACTGTACAGAAGTCCAATAAACCCCATAGTCTGACACTACATGAGACTGATAAATCATTTTTTAACATTCAAAATACTTGTCTATTTTTGCAAATATGTCTGTTTTCCAACCTTGTAGCTTTATTTCAGTATCTCTCAATTGGAGAAAATTAGATTAAGGCAGGTCTTACAGTATCGTAGGCTTCCCTTCTGCTCGGCTCAGCTGCAGCACCTAGAAGACACGCTGCATGGGATGTTCATACACCCCATGTGTTGATGAAATGAAGTTAATAAAATGATCAATGCATACCACAGAAAAATTCAGGCTTTACTAAAAACCCACAAAAATCATAACTGAAAACGTTCTTTAAGCTTTTTGTTGTGGCATAATAGCAGAAAAAGGTGAGGTTCATTTTTGAGTGTTTTCTTTTGCGCTGGCATCGGTTCAAAACAGAAGTTGTTTCATCCACCAGTTGCCTTTACAAAGCAAAGCCAAAACAAACGAGCGAAAAATGAACAAAAAGCCACTTTGACCTTCTAGTCATTTACCTTTGCAGGAAGATTTTCTTTTAATTGAGGCTTCACTGGGTGATTATAAAAATACAGCCAGAGCAGCGTTCAGCACGCAGCTCCCCCCACCGCCCAGCAATGCTCAGAGCTCAGCCCTGGCTCTCAGCGGTACCAAGACACGCACGGGCTAAAGAGCTGAGGGTTGGAGCTCTCCCAGGGGATGTTCCTAGATAATTAGGCCCGTGGCAGAAGGATCTTAGCATGTCACTCTGAGTCACGAAATACAGAGAGCATACACGTAGGAGTTTGTAGCCACACAGCTGGTTGAGTTTATTTTGCACCCAGCGCTGAGATGAACAAGCCTGATGGATGGGATATTGCCAAGGTCCTGTTCCTAGAGATCACAAAAGTTCGGTCTGGGATTCACCTGTGATTTTCATAGGGGGAAAAAAGTGTTACGCGATGAATATTTCATTATGAAAGTGAGAAAACGCTTTCCCCTCGAGCAGATTTTGTTAGTTAGCACTTTTCATCTCTAGCCTTTGCAGCAAAATCCCGGGTTGAATCTCATGCTCCCTGAAATATGTTGAAGGAATTCCCCTCTGCTCACCACAGAGGCACTTTCTGTGGTATAGCATGGAAGGAAGGATGAGAAAAGAAAAATCAAAGATAATTAGAAGGAGGAAAATGAATAAAATATCACTAAGAAAATTCCTGCTGTGGTGCATCAGGGAAATCAAGAAGAAAATCAGTACCTCAAAGACCTCTTTTCAGCCTAGATTTTTCCTTTATGCAGCAATTATATATCCAGTAACCCCTGGATTAGAAATAAATGACTTCTAGTATAAGATGTAAATATCAAAATAATATTTAGTTATCCCAAGATCCATATCTGAAGACTTCAAAACATTTTCTTACATTTTCTGTTTCTCTCCCAGTTTCACAAATGCAATATGTAATATTAAAGATGCTTATGCACCATTGCCCGCAGGTTGCCTGAAGAGAGTATTTGGCCAGTTGTACATTACCTGCCTATTTTAACACACAGTTATCTGGTCTGTATGAGCATTATTAGTGCATATATGTCCCAGAATATTTCGCACAGTGCAGTGTACAGAATTTTAAAGGAAATTTCTTGAACGGACCAGACATATTTTCCATATAGTTTCCTCTTTGAGACAGTAGATTTGCTCTAACCACTGAAGGGTACAACATTTTGCTCATTTTAGGTATCTAAACTGTGAATGGTTAATATCAAACTTTTTTTTCCACCAGAGAGAAGCTTTTTCAATAATCATAAGCCAATAATTTTTTGAAGTTTCATTTGGCTTCTTATATGTAGAGGTCAAAAAGTCTTTGTATAAGCTCGAAACAAAGTTACTGCATCAGGATGTGGAGGGAAAAATCCTGAAAGGATCTTCTAATAAAAAGAAATCAAAGGGTCCTTTATCTAGAGGAAATACATGATCCAAGTTAAATCTTACAGTGACAGGTAATGTAATCATCTATTGTTTTGTAATTTTTAGTTCAGTGCCTGCCATTTGGATATTATTTTTTTTTTCATTTAAATCCCCTTTTAAGTCTTACCATGAAATGTTAACAATCAATAAGGTCAAACTGAGCATAGGAGGCGCATTTGAAAAATTGGAAATGAGGCCAGCTATTAAACATGAATGAAATTTCAAGGAAAAGAAAAAAAAAAAAGAAAGGTGTGGCCTCCTCTGGAAGTGTCCCTATTTAGCTTGCTGTATGCATCCTACATGGGAGAGATGGGAACCCGGAGCTCTTCCTCTTCTAATTTGCAGGTGATCACAAGGCTACAGGGAGCTGTCAGTTGTTGGAACATCCCTGGTATAACTACATTAACCTCATCTGGTGAAATCTGAGTGCAAATTACTTCTTCATTTAATAAAAAGATTTAATTGAAGATATTCTCAGTCACTGTGTGACAAATTTCTTAGGGAAGGTTTGATATTTTATATTTTTAATGGTGCTTAGTTGTAGCGGGTTTATTTTTAAATCTACTGAAAAGGAATTTCACATCTCAGTCATTTTGAAAAATGGACTTCAAAGAAAGCAAGAAAAAAATAAGTATTCTTGTCTTCACTGCCAGCTATAAATGACTGGGATTTTTAGCCATGGCAAATGGGAACGGGTGCATGGATTTATGAATTAAGGTATCAACCAGGCAATTAGCTGTAGAAATAACATCCTTCCCCTCAGGATGGAGTCCTCTCTTCCCAGTTACAGTAGCTCAAATGTCAAATATGTAATAACTGCTGTGAATAAGCAAGAACCAACACTTCTTTGTCTTACTTTAAACAAAATCAGTTTGGTTTTTTTTTCGAGTGATTACATTATTTGATCACCCAACGCAATTTTCCTGCCTCCTCCAACATCGACAGACGTTGTGATGGGGAGGGGGTAAAATACTTTTCTAAATGGTTAGAGAACACTATAATGATTGACTACTGATTTTTTTTGCCCCGTCACTGAATTTTTATATGCCATGACATAATACTTTATTGCTGTATACATGTAGTGGTATTTATTTCCTTTAATAAACCTTGAGGTGACGGAAGACAAGAGAGATGACTATAACAGAAGTTGCTCTAGCTCAACACTTTCAGGGTGACAGAAAATACATCCCCTTTGTGATTTATTTATTTTTGAGCTGAACAACACTGTTCATAACTTTTGTGCAGATTATTTTTCTCCAAAAAATTTCTTTTTCCTAGAAGATACTTAAACGTTCTTTATCTAACATCTTCTGCCCTGGTTTTGTGAAATATTGCAAAAAAGGAAGGCCTGTAAGAAGCAGTAACAGCTCTGATTAAACTGCCGGATGAACAGGTGGTTACAAAAACCTCTCAGCATCTAAGATTATGTGTCTAATTTTGGGTTTTTTTTCCCCCCCCTCAACCTGTATCAGTTGGTCTAAGACATATGACCATGCCCTGCAATCCTTGTCTCCCTTATACCTTGTAACATCAAAGCGAAATTTTTTTAAACACACATGAATTTCAAAATGCTTTAACAACTTCAAAATGCTTCCTTACTGTAAAAGGAAGCATGCTGAATGGGGAAAAAAAAAATATTCTGGTGAAAAGTCTGGTGACGTGATCACAAAAATCTTACTGAAAAAATGAAAGCTTGTTTAATTTCAAACCCTCTAAAATAAAAACAGCTTTTGGAAAAAAAAAAACCCACAAGGATAATAAGCTGTAACTGGAATCTGATGCTAGACACTTTTCAGCTAGAAATAAAATGCAAATGTTTAACAGTAAGAGTAATTAACCATTGGAGTAAGTGACATTAAGATGAAGACAGGATGTTTCCTAAGAGGTATCTTTTAGTTCAGCCATATTTATGGAACTGGAAGCAGGAATTAATTCAGGGAAGTGCATCCATTAGATGCCATGGATGAGTCAGCAACATCTCAGAGACGGCAGCATCAATCTTCCTATGAAAGTATCATGTAGCACTTTGTCTGTTACAAGCAGATCACTGACCACAGGCATTAATATCTGCCTTGCTCCCTGTTGTAAAATGTCCCGAAACTAAGCTGATAACGACTTAAGAAATGCAGCCGAGGTCCCAATGGCAGCATCTTTACCATTGTTTTTCCTACCTAGGAACAGATAAAAAACAGGTTCCTGTCAGGGTCGTTAGCATCAGATGATGGCTATATTACCAAATCTCTGTATTTTAGGGGTAGTTGGGTGCTTCACCTCCCAGAATGAGTCATGAGTAATACCGTAGCAAAAAAAACAACGCAAGCAAACAAAACCAAACAAAACCTAACAAAACCAGCGAAATGGAAAAAACCAATCCTCCCTACCCCATGTAATGCTGTCACAAGCACAGGCCAAAAGTTTGTGCCAGTACTGTTTAATATTAGTTTTTTCGGGGACAATTAACATTGGTTTTATCTACCCTTCATGTAGCAGAGCAGAGGCAGAGTTACGACTTGAGCACAGCAACAAGAAAAGGAGCTTTCCAGGCAGCTGGTTGTGGGACGTGCCATCATTCCCCTTCTGAGCTCTGCCTATAAATTCAACCTGTCAGCTCTTTGTGGCCAATCTGAAATACTGCGCAGCTTTATTGACCCACAGTGGCAGCTCACAGATTTTTAAAAGCAACAAATATGTACCATGTCACAGATGCAACTGATAGGAGTTGAAGCCAGCAAGCTGCCACCTTCGATGAGGGGCAGCCATCTCCATCAGTCATCATCGCTGTCAGTCCTGGAGGTTTCCTATGATATACTGCATTGTCACATTTACTGTCAAGAAATCACAAACATCTTCAAACTAGGAACATTCAGCAAATGACAATAAATTAGTCTGCTAGTCTCAATCGACCCAGATTCCTTTAAAATAATACTTTATTTCAGAGGGAGACCTTTCTACCCCAACCACCAAAACCTGGATCCATGGACGAGCTTAAAGAAATAATTATTCTGTTTTGTTAAAACATAGTTTAATTTACTAGTTAACAAAACCTCGCAAAACAAACCATATTATTAATGGCTTTATTTCCCCAACACCCCTCCCCCCCCAACATGAATCTATATATTGGTGCAGAAACACAGGGTGAAATGAATGCCAGTGGAAAACAATCTAAACCAGATCGTGCCCGCTCTTCCACTCACCTTTATTGAAGACCAGCGGCTCCCCTCTAAAATTAGAGGTTAACGTGCTGATGAAAATGTGACGCGGGATGGTATTCTGGACCCCGAATCCAAGAGTTCGGAGCTGCCTGTTTGTGCACCGTGAGTGGAACTCATCCTGCAGCACGTGCTGCTGCTCTTACTGGCCACGGGCGTGGAAGTCTGCAAAGCAAGGCTCCGCTTTTTTTGACCCAAATGAGCAGCAGTGAAACCATCAGTCTAATAAGAGTATTTTTTTATTTATTTTTTTAAAAATATAATAGGCATTCAGATACAAAGAAGTCCGAGGCAGTACCTTCAAATTCCTTCTGTTCACTGCAGAAGAACTATTTTGATAAAGGAAGTGCACACGCAAGATACGCAGGTACATCAGCAATGTTGTTAATTTGGAGATGAAATGACTTTCAGACTTCAGTAGCAATATTGATGCTTCCTGTTCTTTCTTGTAATCAAGACAACTGAGTTCCGACTGCAGCAATATGTGCAACTAAATAAGATTATGTTTGTCATTTCTGATATTCTTGATGAGTGTCTGATTTCCCTTTAGTATGATACCTATAACTTTTATTTACGTTATTTCATTACCTGTAACGGAGGATAATCAGAAACAGGAACAAATAGTAGATTTTAATCCTCCTCTTTTTTTTTTTTTCTTCCCTTTTCTTTTAAAAAAGGGACTTAATCATGACAGTCGCTTTATTTTAACATCACCTTTTGACATGAGATCATTGTGCTGAACATTGCTGAGAAGTGCCTTGTGAAGGAGCAATTACCCAGACTAAATGGATTTCCAAGCAGTTTCAAAGAGAAAGACAACAACAAGCAGCGAAATGTACATTAGCGAAATAAAGCTAAATCAAATAAGGATTAGAAGAAGCTGAATGATCCTCAAATAATGCAGTATTCTAACTGCTTAATTAAAAAATGGTTCTCATGCCCAAGAGATTGCACTGCATTATAGCTTTGCCATAGGAAGCGCCAGGTTGGCTAATGGGGCCCCTCTATGCCTGGTTCCTCTAGGTGCTACTGTAACACAAGTGATCAAAGGAGAGGGCATCATAACAGCAAGAGAAAGGGGGTTATGCCCCACGTGCTATCACTCCGAGGATGCCTCTGGAGAGCAGCAGGGATCCTCACCTCGCCGCAGCCCTCGGGGCGATGTGTCTGGGCACAGCCGCAGCAAGGTTGGTTGATCACAGCTTCAGCGCAGAGCACCAGCAAGAAGGGTCCGGGCTGGGATGTCATACCTACTGAGTTTGATGCATAGTTTTTTCTCCTGCAGAAATAAAATGCCCTACATTACCAACTTCAATGTAACGTGCAAGTTTCAAAGCCTTAAAACTCAGTTGTGTGAATTGTAGTATTTAACAAGTATTTATTAAACTGTCATACAGCTGAAGAAAGGTCTGGAAAGCTTCTTTCTGGTGGTCTAGGAGCAACCTTTTCACTGCACAAGCCATTTCACTTGTTTCCCTAGAAATGTGTCTTTTTACTGATGGAGAAAACCTTACTTCTGACACTATCCCATTTATCAGTATATGCATTAACTAAGTATTCATTATTTTTAAGAAGTAAAGAAATGCTTGGTGTATAATAGGAGCTTCGAAACCTTTTTTATGAATTTTCAGACTAGTCCAAGGTGCATAATCCATCTATAATGATCATCATTTCAATGTCAAATCCTCCTTCCCTGCATCATTTGAGAAGCCCCACTGTCTGAAATGAGACTGACCTGGGCGCTACCCATACCGGCTTAGCTTGGTGAGGGAACGATGCTTTTGCAGGTTAGTGGCTAAAATGCAGAGAGAATAAAATACTGATATTAAAACTCACTGAGGGACTCCTGTCCCTGTCTGCTCCCCCCACAGCCGCCTTTCACTGAGAGACACCCAGTCTCCGTTCGCTTTTTCACGAAAGGGAGGGTTGGGTGCTTGGCCCGAGAAAGATTTGCACAGAAAATGAGTCTTACAGCCTCCAGCACAGTAACACTTTACAGAGCAAAGGAAGCAGAGTTTGGGACACCAGCCTGCTCTTACTCAGTTTTATAATTTCTTTGATTGTGAGACTTTTGGCCGTTCTAGCATGTGAGGGATTTAGTCGTGCTAGCCCTGTACCCAGAGCAGCTAAGCCTCCTGAAACAAAATGTCTGGGTGACGAGTAGGCCGTTGTGAATTTAAGCCACAAGACCAGGTAATGAATAACACTAGCACCTCTCCAATCTTGTTTTGACTCACCAGCTACTCTGAAAGAGGAAGGTTACTGGCTCCCCAGCCAACTCTGTCATGAGCTTTTTTCAGATTTTCTTGAAAGGCTGCTGGGTTTCACTGATGTTACAAGAAATTGGCAGCCAACATAAAGTCTGTGTGACCTCGGCCCAGGTTTAGCAAAGAAGAAAATGTCAAGAGGCTCTGCATAGCAAGACCTCACTGCAAGTTTAAAACCTAATTTGTTATTGGAATCAATGGGAATGAAAGTCACACTGTATCCTGAAGGAGAGGCAAGAAATTCCTAAACCAAAGAAACTCAGGAAGCTTGTGCAGCTGACTTATACCAGGGCTAGGCTTTCACGTTTGCTGCTAATTTACACAAAACATCTGTTCTATAGTCATCATCAGGAAGCGTTAGGACACATTTGTAAAATTAGGCTTTGGAATAGACTGCAAAACCTCAGACGCGAACACTCAAAACACTAATTATTCAATCACTATGAAATCATGTTCTCTTCCAATAGAGAACATTTTGTTTGACATACCAGCTCAAGGCTTCTGTGTACTTGGCTACGTTGATCCTTGCGAAATTACATACATTGGAGGTTTGAATAACATACAACAGATTAGCGAGGAATTAGAAAGCATTGTTTGAAAATGAATTTCTGACTACAAAAGGCTGAGCTGCACTGGCAGGCATCCTTGAATTTGACAACAGATGTACAGAGAGCAGAAGCAAAACACTATTTTTTTTTCCTGGGGGAAATTCTCTAAGACACTATTACAAAAAGTACAATAGCAACAAAGAAGTAACTACAACTCATTGTCAGTGTGAAAGCTAGAAGATAATTAATTAGTCTGCTCTTGTCGTTTATGTTACGGTGGCTTATAGACTCCCCTACCGATGCACAAACACGACATGCATGGCACTGTGGGGACACATCATTTTGTGCGGCTGCAGAGGGGAAACGAGGACGAGAGTTTGCTTGGGACCCCCTCAGTAGCACCCGGCATCTTGCGAGATCGGCTCAAGTTATTTACTTCAAAGTGCTATACCTACAATAGCGAGATGGTCTTTGCATATCTAAGCTCTAACACCAAAATCAGGTTCCAAAATAATTACATTTGTCTAATCATTATGAATTTTGCATATTGAAATCGCATTTCTACAGCTTTCACATGTGCTAAAAGGAGGTAGGTGAGAGAGGAGAAGTAAAGGATGATGGGGAAAAGGGATCAGGTTTTGTTTACTATTTTCCAGGGTTACTACAAACTTCTTCCTCTGCAAACCTTATTCTTTCTCTTAACCCTCCCGTCTTATCAGTCTAAGCAACCATTCCCCTGAGACAGGAGGATGACTCATTTTCTTCCGCAACATATTTTAAGGGATATCTTTGAAAGCTACAGAATCTTTTAATGTCCACAAGTCCATGAAAGAGCACTGATCTCCTGAAAGATATTTTACTCCCTTATTATCTATTCAAGTTTTAGTGGAATCATAGCATGAATATGAGTTTAAGCTCTGTTTGAAATTTAGGAAATTTTTCAGTCTACAGCGTTTAAATTTTTAGCTACTTAAACTCCCCACCTGAAACTGCTTTTTTCCATCCAGTTTCAGAGCTCTCTCCTAAATTAACCCCTGCATATTGATTGACATCTCTGCATTCAACTTCTCTCTTGAAGCGTCACCTCCTAATCGAATGGCACTCGTGGGCAATAAATCATCTTCACACCTCATTCCACTACAAAATTTATTCAACCACTATATAAGAATTCTTAAACAGATGAATTCAATACACTGCTTCTAGTAAGTCACATGAAAAGTTTTCAATAAATTCAAGCAGAAACCTTATCTGAAGACCAGAGGATGAAAGAAACTAATATTTTAACATTAATAATAAGCCATTGCTAGGTATTTGCTATTTTGAAGTATTTTACGTACGTATATACATTAGAAGAACTGGTAATCTATCCTCTTCAGTAAGCTTTGGCACCCACGGAGGAATAGTTGCCTAGGATAATTCATTGCCCTCTGCCAAACCCCCACACAACAAATTCAGTAATAATGTCAAAGGGTAATAATTAAAATAAAGAAAAGATCTTGCCTTGGACATTTTAGTCCTACCTCAGGATCGTTGCAGTTGCTAACCCTAAGATGACAATTCTCACAAGTCTCTTTTTATCCTTGCTAATTAAGCTTTTGTCCTTTCAACTTATTCACGACCCACAGCTCCGCTTCTGCCTTTCCCCAGACCCTCTTCTGTCCGGAGCTGGGCAGCACCAACTGAGGAGGAGGCAGGTGGGGGACCTGCCATCCTTTCCGACAAATCCCAATGCCCAGAGCAATCATTGGATGGGGTGGGATGTGCGTAGGAGATTTCAACCTGTGAATTCCATCCTCTAGACATCATGCACCAGGCCTACAGCCTCCTCCTGAAAGAGGCATCCACCTTCCAGCCCTTCTGCTGAAGTTTTCTCTTAAATAATAAAAAGTACCTGGGAAACAAGGGGTACAGCACAGAGCAAAAACCTGTGTAGTGTCCTAACTCAGGCACTTCAGAGAGAGAAGTTCACGGCTTGCTTTCCACACATGGCTTTTGTCTGTCTAGCGTTGTCTCCTATGAACTCGAGGAGGGCTGCTGGGACCCTGCAGCAGACCCTGGCCTCCCTGTGCCCAGGCATGCACGCACAGCGCTGAACTTCACATGTTATTTTCTCAAAGCTCAGATTCTCAAAACAGATCCAATGTTGGCAATTTTCAACCACCGTGTTTCTTCTCAAGCCCCCAGTCACTGTCGTCCCCTTTGGCAGTGATGACTGATAGGCAGTAGCCATCACCCCATCACCAGGAATCACTTTGGCACTGAAGCAGCTCTCCAGTAGGGCCCCAGAAGTGTTTGTTACAGGTACAGCACTACTGAGACAATAAGGCAAGTCATCCATTTTTTTTAAAGCAACGTGACATCCTATTCGCTCTGCTTATTACGTCACTTTATCTTGTTTCAACATGTAACTCTAAATGAAAAAAAAAAAAAAGAAAAAGGAATAAATGTTATCTTTAACATTATTTTCTCTGTGCTTCAGAATTTATCTTGGAGACCTCTCACATAATGAGATATTGAGTCACTGCATGAAGATCACTTGAGCATCTTGTCATTATTTCTTGAGGTCTTGTCATCACTTGATTACTTGTCAGATAGTAAACTTGGGACAAGATCCTTTTCTCTGAATAGACACCATTCCAGAAATTTGAAACACAGGTGTGACACCTCCAAGGTTCTCTATGCTCTCATTGCACACTGGTACACTTTACAGTGACACCGGGATGGGTTTTATTAGCTTTTTGGGTGAAATGTCATTTAAGTCTTTCTACAATGTAAATAGAACTGCTTCAGAGCCATTTCCATTCATATGTTATATCACAACTGAAGAATAAAGTTTTGTGATACTATGATATTTTATATCATATAACAAACAGGGTTACATTGTCCAGAGCACAGCACCTACAGTTGGGGTTCAATTCTCAAAGTAGCTCAGTTCCCCATTTGGGTGCACAGCCTGTTCTTGGTTTTACACACTCCCTTCCTTCCAGGTAGGTTTTAAAATCCTGGCTCTTGGTACTGGGTTTTTTATACATATTTGGAGTACTAAAAATGCAAGAGTGTAATGCCCCTTTTGGACCCGAGTCCTGTGAAAAGATAAAGCTGGGACAGCAGCAGAGTTGAATGAAGCTGTGCCTAGCTAAGTGTTCATAAATAGGAAATTATACACATTTTAAGACTGAGGCTGAAGTTGTAAAAATGGGGCAAGAGACAAATCGAAGTCTGAGACCAAGTACAGGCATTTTTATGATAGAGAAAATGCAAAAGTACAGCTGTTTGGAGAGTGGAGAAACATAAAAGATAAGACAGAATGAGCTAAGATATACAAAGATGAGTTTGTTTATTTTTTCTAGAGAAAAAAAATATATTTCAAAATCAGTTATATGTCTCAATGGCATCATTGCATATGAAGTCACCAAAGGATCTCAATGAAAGCAGCCAGGAAAACTGCTCTGTAATTACCTTGGAAAGACAGAGCCTGCTTGTTTGCATTAAAAGGCCAACAACTTTTTACGTTATCTGATAAATTAGACTCATGGTCAAATGCAGCTTTGAAGGGGTCCCTTTTTTCCCTTTATATTTTATATTACTGTAAGTCACGTTTCAGTGTTAATAGATCTCTTTTCAACTACTTTTTGTCTTGGCAAATGGCTATTTGAAATCAGAGGAACTGGAAAGAGATTAGCATCCTTTCACAGGAAGGTCCAATCTTCTAGAAATACAAAAGTTTAGAATAAAATATGAAATGTTACTGTTTCCCATAGGATGAGTTTCAAAGATCTTTTAAAGGCAATTTAGAAATATTTCATATAGATGCCCAAATGAAAAGATTAGAGATACATGTTTGTTTAATACACAAATACGTAATATTTAAGTTAGTATTTTAAATATGGTGCTTGTCTTAATGGAATTAATAAACAGGATTGCCTTAAAATTTGCATGAATTGTTTAAACTTTTTTCCCCCCACACTAATTCTACGACATCATTATGAAAAAGAAATACTTTTTTTCCCAACAAAAAGGAAGCATTGCGATCCAGAAGCTCTGGACCCAGATAAGCCCTATGATTAATTGTCCTGGATGCATTCTTAGTGTATCAAAGTTCTTTTGCCATAAAATGAGAACACTTACCTAAGTCTGAGAAGTTCAGGTTTTGGACAGCAGTTCAGATTCTTACTGTGCAGCAGTGAGACAACACCTGTACACGTTCCATGAGCACTGTTTGGTGCGCTTGACGATAAACCTAAAGCAACACATTTTTTAAAATAGCATGAGATAATTGTTGTTATAATAGTTGCCTCATTTAAATTTACTCTTTAGACGTTTTAGTATACATCAGGAGAGATTAAAAAAAAAAAGAAAATGTGTTTCAGTTCCCTGCAAATAGAGATGTTAATTTAATTTCCTGAACATGCCTTGCAGACATTCTATTTTATATTCAGGTCACAGTTCGTAGCACACCTTTCTGAAAGCTTTTCTTTAATAGCTTTTCATCTGGCTTGAACCATCCCTGCCTAACAGCCACCCCTGGCCCTCCACCCTCACCTCCCCCCCAGGGCCAGCCTCCCCCCTCCCCACTGCCGGGTGCAGGCATGCAGGTGGCCCCAGCCAGTGTGGATTTGGCTAAAGAAAAGCCATTTTGTTGGGTTTCCTTTGACACAGCTCCCTGATCCAACAGAAAGCCCTTCCACCTTTTCTGCCCAAGCATTTTGGAAGGAGCACGGAGCAGGAACGGGCACCTTTGTTTTCTGGAGGATGCAATGCTGCCACAAAAGGCACAGCCATGGCAAATGCCATTCTCAAAACATATTCAACCACTAAGACTCATAATGCAAAGACAACATAAATGCCAAAGTAAAACCTCACCCAAGGGGCTATGCAGCCCAGGGCAGGTGGCATGCAAAGATAAAGCCCCATGGAGCAGCACAAAAGCAATCACAACTCCTTCTGAGATTTTTGTGGAGCAAAAAAGCAGGTGTTGCATCTGCCCAGCATCCCATCAGCTTCATGGGAGTGCTGCACGCAGCAGGCACTGCTCCACACCAACACTGCAGCCACGGGATTGGTACCACAAGGCATGGGACCATATGCATTTTACCACATCTTAACCACTGCAGCACAAACTGATGTCTTCTGGAGTAGCGTATTTCTGCTCATGTCCAAAGGTGGCTGACTGGCAGTAAAGAATATAAGATGCGATATTAGCTATTATTTGAAGACAAGATTTTTTTTTCGTGGGTGTTGAATTAAGTTTCAACTGGAAATTAGAGCTTTTTGTAACTATGAGAGAGTTTGATTTAAAGTACAGGATGTGTATAAAGGTCATAAGAGAAAAATGAGGCAACTGTAGATTATGTATTATTTATGGATATGGAGAGGAATAAATATTCATAATTCAAGGAAAACAGATAACATGGGGCTAAGTTATTGAGTGTTGTCTACTAAAAAAAAGAAAAAGTCCTTTTAAATGAAGAGAGATTATTCCTTCCCGTATGTGTAAAGACAAGTTAGAAAAGTGTGATTTGTTTGACTGTGACTCATCCCTTCAACATTTGACGGATATGAATCAGATGACCTTCCCCTGGGAGCATATGCTGAGAACAAACTGAAGTTTCTGATTCTTTAGAAGTCTTCAAAGAGTTCTTGCAGTCAACAGGATCATCTTCATTTAGTGCTCATTTTCTGTTGCTTTTTCCTTTTAACCACAGTCAAAAGGTATTATTCCCCAATAATGACTTCTCTCTCCAGTCTGGAGTGAGCAAGGTACTTTAACAGGCAATGTACTGGACTAGAGGATGAAAAACCAAGGAAGGAGGAAGACTCCAGCTAAGTGCGTTGCTGGTTGACTTGACATCCCTGTGCCAGGAGCAGTACATCTAGGGGCACCAAGTCTGTGTGAGAACACTTGAGCAAACCAGTAAATTGCCCTGTGAAAAGGTCTGATCTTCAATTCATGGACAAGTCACCAAAAAGGTCTCTTTGGAAACCTTTTTTTCATTTTTATGAGATATTCTCCATCCACCTAATGGACGATGACAAAGTTGATTTGCAATCATTCAAGTTCCTCTGAGGCATTTAATTGACCTCTGGATGAGGTCAAAAAGTCAGAGCAAGGAAGTTGCCCGTGATGAAAAAAAAAATGTTCTTTTTATTCCCAGAGTTGCTGTTTTGTTTTTTACACTTTCTCAAAGTCAGCCTACCCTAGTCTATAAATCTCCTTGCAAGTCAGCCACAGAAAATTTGGGATCTCCCACAGCAGTGAAGAATGCAACTGTGGGCCTGAAAGAAGACCATGAGAGGAACAATTTCCATTTAATAGGGGTAGCCACTCCCTAGCACTCCCGTAAGGTTGCTCACATATATGTGGCTCTAGATATGCGTCTTGCACAGGAGGAATAAATCCCAACTGTCCCAGGAATGGCATAAGGCTTTCCAGCTCCACCGATGACATTTTATATCAGGGGTCCTCGAAGTATGGCCCACGGGCCAGATACCGCCCCCCAGGGTCCTCAATCCAGCCCCCGGTATTTACAGAACACCCCCCCCCCCCCCCAGCCCCCCGCTGGGGTTTGGGGGGGGAAACCAAGCAGCCGCAGATGACTGCCTGCCGCTTCATCCGCACGCCGGCCGCCCTGGTTAAAAAGTTTGAGGACCCCAGTTTTATATCCTCCTGGTCATAAAAGACCAAGTGTTCTTCTGCCTTAGTTATCTCAGTTTAAAAATTAAGATCTTCTGCAGAAACCGAAGGAGAACAAAAGCAGATGTAATGCCTGTGAATGGGCCCAAAACACCGAAGTGCTGACACTTTTCTTGGTGTGATGGGGGAAACTGGAAAACAGTAACACCACAACAAACCTGAGAGAAACATGGAGAGCTCATGAAATGGAAGTTTACGATGGTGTGTGGCCAGGGGAATGGAGAAACTGTGCTTGTCCTCACCACTGCCAAGGCACAGCACGGGGGACCGTGGGCTCCACGCAGCGTTTGGGCACACTGCAGCTCCCACAAGGGTTTGCCCAGCCTGTGCTCGCTGAGAAGGATGCCGTGCACTGATCTGGGCTGTAGTTTGGCTAAAGGCAAAATTACAGGTACCAAATAACAGTCTCTGAGTGGCTGAAAGGAGAAATACACTGCAGGGAGAAAAATTAAGATCTATACAGCCCTAGTAAATAAGATAGTAATGGGATGCAAAGAAGAGAGGATTATTTTGGCTAATTTCATAGGGAAAAAAATACCTGACAGTGAGATGTCCTGGACTGTATCCTCATCTCTGAAGGGTACAGAAGCATCTCTCTTATTGGAGATATTTTAAATCAAATAGAACAAAATACCAGCAAAGATGCTTTGGGAAATACCCTTCTTCAAGCAGGAAGGTGTAGAAATGCTAGAGTTCTTCACTAACATTGATGAAAACAAGAGAGATATATAAGATTTGACAATGAAGGGTAAAAATGCTGGTTAATGAATTATTCTAACAAAATTACCAGGGATTTTCCACAGCTTTTTAGAGCTGAGAAAACACACCATTAGTTATTCATCTTTGGGAATTCATGCTAGTACAAATCCCCGAGCATCACTTTGTTAGCCCCATCTCCCCTCCTTTTTGATGGATTACAGCAGTGCCTCAGCATGTTGCTAGAAGCTGATGAGGTCTCGCAGGAAGCCCAGAAATGAAATACCGTAAAAGATAGGGAAACATATAAATAATTTACAGGCAAAATAATATGAAGAGACTCCTTAAATTAAGATTCAGGAAATTCAAATCAACAATCTGAAACATAAAGATAATATAATCAACAACTGGTTTCCTTTGCATTTCAGATCCTTGTGTCGACTTTCTACACGGTTTGCATTTTGCTCCCTCCCACTGCATGGCTAGACCACAGAGGAAGACTAATTTTTCATAATAACAACACATTTTCTGAAAGCCTCTTGGGAGGAACTCTTGATTTTATTTTGTAGATAGCAGGATCTTCCTTGTTAAAGAGAGAATGGATGTTTACATTGGATGATTACCTTTGCCCTAATGCAAAGCCAACCCAGACATTAAACATTTTTCTGCAGATATAGTGTATTTGGTTAATGAAACTGCATCTGTAAGTTCATCTTTCAAATAAAAACCTAACGTTCTGTAACTCTGCACAAGAGAGGTTTCCTGAAAGCTATGTGTTACACGGGGTAGGGCAATAGTATAAACCATGAGGTTTCTGAACCTGAAGAAACTATGCAAGCTATATTCAGCTTCTTCCACCTCTGCCATTTCTAACACATTAAATATTTCAGGTGCAGTAGCACTTACAGAAGAGATGCCTCCCCTTCCTGACTGGGTATGGAATATTATCAAGGGTTCCTCTTACCCATTTGCAGTGACAGAAACTTGTCAGAAAAGAGTTTCCCTAGAGTGATTGTTAAAAAAAAAAAAGAAATCAACTAGTAATGGACTTCAGCATAAAATTGAAAGACTGCAACAGATTACCACTAGGAGAATAATTACCTAATCATTCCATAATCAAAAAGGAACTTCTCACTTCAGATGAGCTTTGAAGTGTGCATTATTGATATCAGTATTATTTTACTCTATATACTAGCAAACACAGGAGAGCCCTGGGTTTGATACTGTCAGATTGTTACCAAACCATAGCAACTGGCAGTGTTTTGGCCCAAAAGAAGGTGGCACTTTTCCAGGTAGGAGTCAGGATCCAACAGGGACTTCTGCTGGTAACCGGTAGCGCAACTGCAGCTAGGGAGCCCACCCTCCCCGTTTTACCAACTGGTTACTGTTCAACAACGCTCAACACAAAGGGATAAAAATGACATCTGCATTTATGCATACAACTTTCTTTTGCTGCCTACATGTTCAAAAGAAAAAAAACCAATAGGCTTTTACAGCTTTTACTCTCGTGGAGAAAAGTGTAACTGTTATTGACCCCCGAGGATAAGGCACAAGCTCCACATTTGGTCATTTTGCTCCTACAGTTCCTCCTCTCTTGCTCACCTACACTTAGCGCCGCTCCTTCTTCATGTAAGGGCCTAGTAATGCTTGTATTTGTATTTGAGCTCCTGGATCTAACCAACAATTTGGGTTACAAACCCACATACTCACCCCAACAAAGCAACACAGTCTTCATAGGAAACCCTTCCCAGACAGATCAGCACAGATTGCTGGACTTCATCCTCTTGCAAAGTCCCGTATAAGTGGCTTGGGAGTACAGAGAAATACTGGACTCCCATTTACCGGCAAGCACTGGTAGCCTAGTCAGATCATTCGGATGGGCTGTGCTGAAGCATCTTCCAGAAAAAGCGTAGTGAGAATTACCGGTCCAGTTTCTCCTTGGTGACAGACGTTATATCTTGCCCAAGCAGAATTTGCACCACTCCCAACATCAGTAGGGCACTGACATTCACTTCTAGTCCTCAAGCAACAGAGTTTAACCCATTACATACCTGTGTGTCACCTCTTAAGTAGCTCACTCTGTTAGGCACCTGAAGCAGGCCGAGGGGAGCAAGTTTATTTCTGCCTTATGAATAAGAAACTGATTAAAGTCTCATTTTAATGGTTGTAAAACCTGGCATTTCTACTGCTGAGCAGTGCTGGACAAACACAACCGCTTTACCGCTCATGTGCTCAATGAGGCTTAGCACACAGGCATTCTGTTAGTGTTATGGTGAAATGCTAACTCAGTTCAAATGATAAGTCACCATTGTGTACACATGGGAACTGTATGAGCAACTAATCTCTCTTCCACAGGCTTTAGCTTTTACATAGTCAATTTTCCTATTTGACTTTGAATTTTAAGAGCACAAATAATTAGATACGAGCACAGCCGATGAAAACTGAAGCAAGCCCAAGGAAAAAAAAAAAAAAAAAAAAAAAAAGGAGAGGAAACCTACATTGTTCTTATTCAGTGCTGTTGAAAGTAGTAAAATTCTTGTACCTCTGTTGCCTCCTTCACCTGCTAACCAAGCCTAGCAAAGTGGTATCTATAGGATCTTTTCAAGACACAAGGTAGGGTTGCTGTAGAGCGGAAGGTTGTGTTTGCACAGCTTTTGGCAGAACGCACAGTTAAGACAGTACAGCAGAAGGACCCGTACAGTTACCAGCACCCTAGGGCATCAAACACCAGAAGCAGAATGGTGAAGCTGCTCAACACTGTGATTTAAAAGTTACACCCAGGAGTTGCAATTTCAGCCTGTGTCATGAGAGGTTAGGGAGCGCATGCTGAAGCCAGAGTCAGATGGAAATGCAGTATCCAAGATGGAAATGGTACTGGATTAAGGTTATATTAAATTTGTTTAGAAGAAGGTTAGAGCAAGAGATGTGAAATGTATGAAAGTGGTTAATGTTTAGTGACGTAAACCTGTAACCTCTGAAGGCACCAAATAACCACAAGCAGCTACCAGAGCTCAAGAAGTTAGTTTACAGAGCCCAAGCCACGTCTACACTGTCCAGCAAAGGTGAACTCTTAACTGGAGTTAGTTGAGTAAACCTGGCAGAGACAAGGCAGTTCAGTTTCCCTGTGAATCATCAGGCTGAAGTTTGCTGTGCTGTGAAGTTTAGACTTGACCTGGTAAATCACATGGAAGTGCCACCGTGTTTCATTGTCAGTACGTTGTCTGCCTGAAGTTAAAACCCACTGCTTTTCTCCAAGTGGAGGCAATGCTCCACATGGAAGACAAGGAAATAGCTTCTGCAGGTATTAGTAGTAACCATTCCCGTTTTTTTAATTCTGGAAATTGAATCAGATATTCTTAACCAGATACAAGCATACACACAAAGACATGAGTTTTGCATAAGGCTAGCTCTGGAAAAACTTTGGCTTTATTTCTGGGTTTTTTTTGTCAGTTCAGTGTGAGATCAAGTCATTTACACCTTGATTTTTCCTTAGACATTAAGGTGCCCAGACTTCCAGTAAACCCATTTCTTCAGATGTAAAGTAGCAAAAATGCTATATTTACCAATGTAAAGAGCCTGCACTCAATAAGTATAAAGACAGAAAATGTTCCTACTACAATCTATAGCCATCTAGCACAGCCATGAGGATGCCAAACATTCCCTTGGGATTTTTTTTCTACAAGTAGTGCAAAGCAATGGTGAAAAGCTTGGTTAGAAATACTGATACTGGTATGCTGAACTGTGTAAAACCAAGAACTGTGGCACCACCACAAGGTATGTTATCATCAGAAATGCAACTAACAGGGCTACATAAAAAAATAAGCTCAATGTGGTACAATGCTAGTCTCAGGCATTCAGAAATCTCTAATCCGACAGAAAAGGAATGACAGAAGTCACTTAAAAATTCAAGAGTTTTATCAAGTAGTAATCACCCAGTTCACCTAATTCCTTTCTTATTTGCTGCACAATTTAGTAATGTTTTTCGACTCTCACTGAAATCTTGAGTGCCAGAACTTAAAACAACAACAAAAAAAATAATACTGTAAGTGATACCCTTATGGAGTTCCTTGATTCTGACGTCTCATTTGAAACTTTTGTCTAAAGTATTCTCAAGTTTGCCATAAAACTGACTCTTGTCAATCCAGCTGGCAGATGTTAAGACTGTGGAGTCATGCTTTTTCAGCTTGAGGCTGCTAAACAAAAAAACTAACTCATAAAATAAAAAAGTTAATGCTTCCAGCCTAATAAGGGAGAGGCAGCCTCATTCTAACTTCACGTCCAGATCACGTCCTAATCTCTCTCATTTCTTTTTGTGTAAGACCCCTGAAATCGGAGCTTTCTTCACACAGCCAGAGAGCTGTTATGCAAACTCTTATCTTAAATATTGCAGCATCCTACCCTGACCAATGCAACCTTGCCCTACTGATCTCTACCCAGATAATTTTTCTGACCTGTCTGCCCGTGGTGCTTCACCTTTGCAATGGTTGTTCTGGCTACTCCTCTTACCCTCCCACCATTGCATCAAACCTAAACTACTGGCTTCCACTGCTGAGGACCCTCTATTTGCCTATCAGCTTTCATTCACTGAAGATATATCTGCTGCCACCTACCACTAGATATATTATTTTCCATGATGTCTACAAATACAGAATGTAGGATACTGATGCGCTCAACCCCTGCCTGCTAAGCTGGCCAGTATTGTATTGTTTCTTGTATATATATTCATATATATATAAAATATATAACATGTTGTCTCACCTTGCAAGCATTTTGGGGCAGGGGTTTTCTCTCCATTGCATATTTATACTGGTTTTGGGTCCCATTACATGTTTAAAGCTCCTAGGCACTACAATCATAGAAAATATATGTAATAACAATAAATAATTTAAGGGAGTCTACCGTTAAGTAACTGGAGACTTCCAGAATACAAACTGATGCAGTAATGTGATAATAGGTAATGCTCTATTGTTTACTGGAGACTAGTGCAGGATGCAACTCTGATACCACCACTCTAACCCAGAGTGAGTATAAGCAGCTTTATGCAATAATACTTGTCAATCTTTTAAAATCCTTGTAGCAGGTTCTGTAAGAGCACAAAATGCCTGGTGCTTATTAGGAACAGGTAGCAGTTGGAAGATATTAGCTTTATGCCTTTTGTTTTATGTCTACAAATACCCACCCATTCACAATGCCAGACCAGGATATATTGGGTTGCCTTCTCCCTGAGAAATGCATGCACCTGAAACAGCAAACTGCACAGCTGTAGCTTCTGTCCAGCACATACTAATTTGCCAAAATGAATAAACACAGTACTTAAACTCATAAAGGGGCCTGCAAATCCATAATGAAGTTTTGCCATTAAATTATTTTCTGAATGTTTATTTAGTGCTTTTTGTTTAATGCTCAGAGTATGCTTGTTGTGCCTAATAGTTCTTCCTCACAGAGGTTTTCAAAAATGTTATGGTGGGAGGAAAAAAAATAATCTTTCACACTTGTAGAGAAGTCCATGTTTTTGTGACTACAGCAAAGCTAACAAGCACCAAAGCTTTAAGTGTTTTAATTGCAGCAAAATCCTTTGGTCTTAAAATTTACTTATTCTTCTAGGCGATGAAAATTATCTTATAGTG
This sequence comes from Falco naumanni, assembly GCF_017639655.2. Taxonomy (NCBI): domain Eukaryota; kingdom Metazoa; phylum Chordata; class Aves; order Falconiformes; family Falconidae; genus Falco; species Falco naumanni. The sequence continues at coordinate 134,758 of NW_024427323.1, read as the reverse complement.
CTTTAACACTTTACCCTTTTTTGATACTCTGATACTTATAAAACAGGCTCCATTACTTCAAGTATTCATTTGAAAAAAAGAAAAAAAAAACCCATACCACAAAGCTAGAACAAGCAAATGCTGAAGTTACAAAGTTCTTAAGAGTCTGAGCACTTGGGTTCATCTTTTGCTTCTTAGCTTACATTTAGGTTTCAAACATTCACCATATTTCTGAGAAATTTGAACTCTGGGATTACAGTGTAAATTAAGATCCTGCAGGGTCCAAGGCTGAGAATGATTTTCCTTTGAAACACATTTAACTTGGAGTCTAATTTCTCCTAGGATGGGACTTTGTGTTGAGCTGCTTTCTTCAGCCTTGCCAAATTGGAACTCAAGCGATGCTGTGATGATGTTATCACGATGATGCCTTACTTAAATTCAGTTAGGGTACATTAAACTGGAAAGGAGCGAGCTGTAAGATGCTGAGCCAAATAATTTGCATGAGGCACCTAAAAACTAAATGAAGCACTTGTTAAAAATGAATTTGTGCTCGTCTTTGATTGGCCTTCATGGATGTACCATTACATCCCCCACACGCTCAGGTAAAGGAACATGCTGTGCTGGGGGTAAGGTGAGAAAACCATAGCCTTTACTCATTTCATGGAGCAGAACTGTTACTGCACATATGTGCCTGTACTAAAGCACTTCCTCCTACTTACTAGTGCCCATGTCAGGAGTAAGATGGGAGTGCTTGGAGCCTGTACCTGCTGTGCAAGGCGACAGAAATGTGAAGTACGTGGGTCTGTGGAAATCCCAACCGCTTGAGATGGAGAAGATGCAGACATTCCAAGCGTGGCGTCGAGTGGGGACACCCTGCAAACAATTTCCAGAGTGTGCCAGCGCCTGCCTATTGTGCAGCAGACAAAACAATCCTGACCGTGGCTTCAAGCTCCACCAGGCACACGTTAGGCAGAAAGCCAGAGTAAGACCACAGCTCCTGATAAACAAGAGTCAGTCATGTTTCAAAGGCAGCCAGCATGCAGCCACACTCCCCTACGGCTGAGGAACAAAAATTTATCCCATGCCAGGTAATAAGCTACCAAAGTTTCTCACTAAGAGAACATCAAACTTATAAAACAGAGCAACAGATACATAGCAGTGCTTATCTACAACTCCTCTGTCTATAATCATCAACTACAGGTGTTTCTTAAAGTGAATATTCTATGTAAAACACAGCATTTACTTGCACTTCTGATAAATTACTTAAGACCACCAATCATTTCAGTTTGTGTCTTTTATTTACACTCCTCTTTACATGCATGCAGACGTATGTGCGTATATGTACATACTGAGCCCCTGCATCTGTATGCAATTATGTTCCCACTGCCATCTGATCTACAGCTACAGCATCACACATCTGAAGTGGCATGAGTAAGCTATTTTCATCAAACCACATCTTTTACCTCTATTTCCAGAGAGATTTCATTGGCACTGTTGAAGGCATGCATCCACAACTGTTTCTTTTCTCTTTGGTCACATACTCTTTACTCCCAACAGCCTTAGTTCTGCTCACACATAGACCTTTTCCTCTGCATACACAGAACTTGCCGAGACACACTACATTTTCCTAGAATAAGTGTTAGTGCAGTCTTATTCCCTCATTTCCCATATCACGGGTTTAGGGATTCATCAGAGGATGAAATATTTTGCAAACCAGTTATTTAGTGCCCGAGGGTACTGGGCGCATGTCAAATCATGGCCCAGAACATCCAAACAGCCTTTTACGGCACTTCCAACAGCACAAGCCCACTCTGACACACATTTGCATATGGACAATTTGCTCTAAACTATCACCTAACAATGGAGCAGCACAAGGAACCTCTTGTGCCGTACTGCTTCTTTCATGTCGTAACTTGTTCAATTACTAGTTTACCAGATGGGGTTCTCTCATTACTTACGAAGTTCAACCTACAGGGAAAAACCCCCATAAAATTTGAGGAATTCAAGACCTGAACCTGAAAGAGGGCATTAGCAGCACCTAACCTGAGGCCCACCTCACCTTAGTGTCCTTTCAGACTCATCCACAATGTACGTACTCTAGGAGACAGCCAGAAAGATGCTCGCAGAGACAGATTTTCATAATTACAGAATATCAACGGAATAAAGCAAACCACGGCACACGGTCCAACGGCAGCAAAATTGCAGCATACAGCTACGTTCATACAGTGGCACACCGTCACAGCATCGGTCCAGCAAGGATAGCAGCAGGTGCAGTACAAACACATACCTCCTGTCTGACAGATTTATTGTCTCAAGAAATGGTGCAAAGGAAAAGGACCACGGGGGCAAGGAGCACTCCTATCACCAAGCTGCACCGTGCCCAACAGCAGCTCAAGTGAAAAAAACGAATTTGCTGTTTTGAAACAGTACACCCAGAAGTAGACGTGCCTGGCATTGTATAGATATCCAGAACCTCTTCCCAATTATGGGGATCTCTGCTCATTTTTGACATGCTGGATGAGGGTGACATCTGAAAGCTGGTAAGCAAAGCTATCGCACGACCAACCATGCAGCTTCCACCCACTGCCAAGGTCAACACAGCCTGGAAACACTGGTGTCCTGGTGACTCCAAGCTCCGATTACAGACTCATCTGAGCTCAGAAATGGGAGGCAGAGCGGGGGGAGGAAGGGCATTTGCAGAGTGTGAAGCAGACGGACAGGTTATAGGTCACCTGAAAGTATTACATGAACTGAATATCTCATGTAAAGAAAGACTTTAATGTTGAGAAGTATTTCTGTCCTCTGCTTTTGTAAAGAATTGCTTTACCATCTGACACCTACACAGTGATGCTCTGCTATTATGGATCAGTGCCGAAAACAAAATCCTTGCCACGAAGTCATGTATGTCACCATGAAAAGATGACAAATGCATTTTTAAAGCACATCCCCGCACAGGCGTTAGTGTCAACACTGAAATCCCTGGTTCTTTCTCTCATCTGTGCGCGGGCTCTGCTAATCTGCAGGGACAGGACCTGTCCGTGCTTCCAAGCTGCACAGAAGCCCACACTTCCCCCTGCAACACACCCATCAAATCAAGGCTACCCACCCCGGCGGTGCTTTTTTCAGGAGAATAAGGATAACGTGGCCAAAAGCACCTGCGCTTCGTGAAAATTAGGAATACAGATCTTCTCTTAGGCCATCCAGACGACAATTTTCCTGAAGCCAACCAAGCATGTAGGAAGTACCATCAGACACTGGTCCAACACCAGCAGAAAGCCAGTCCGTCAGCACTGCAAAACTGGTCTTCACAGGCTAGGGTGTCTGTGCTGGGGAAGAGTAATCGCCCAGTGTTTATCTGAGAGATTCAGTGTGCAAAATATTCACATTAACATTATTTAAGTATTATTTGGCCCATCGTTTTCTAAACATTCAGTCCTGGCTCTAGTATCTTATTAAGTGTTGCTGATTAGTACAGCTTCACCTTGTCTGCATTAAAAGAGAAAGTAAATTTGCTGCTGAATACTAATCCTAAAAGAAATGAGATAGTGCCTCTTTAGCCACCTCGAAAGTATCAGATGCTAAGGTGTTGTAACTAGCAACTAATACCTGTCATTTGATGAGACTGAAACTAAATCCACTAACCTGAATCTGACCAATTATTTTTCAATATGAATTAACAAAAAGCAAACTTTAAAAGGTCTGAACAGCACCTAGGCATCCACAGTAGCTCTCAGAATACTGGTTTTGCAGAACAGGTATATTTGCAAATTAAGGCAAAAGCTTGGATTTCTGAGTGATATTAACTCCCACAGACATAGATATAAACTCAGTCTTCATTCATTCTAGCAAGCTGGTACACGCAGCCCTCATCCTCAAGGAGCATGCTTTCATTATCCATGCCAGAGCACTAGGAAAGAGCAAAAAAAAACGATGGGGTGTTAGAAACAAGGTTTTGTGTTTTCAACATGAAATATTTCAGTTGTATCTTGGGTGTTGTGAGATCCACTTTGAGATTTTAGTCGAGGCGTCTGATACTTTAGCTTCTCACTGCGCATCAGTTTTCCCATCTTTAAAAGAGAAATAATACATCCCTGCCTTACATGCTGATCTTGCTCATTCTCTGGGGGAAAGCTTTGAGGTCCAAAGCAGTTTCAAACTGGGAGAGACAAAAATATTTTCAATCCAAGTGAAAAGCCCTCAAAACCTACAGGCACACCATTTTTCCTGTCAAAAAAAACCCAAACAAAACAAAAACCACACCAAAACCTCCACCACTCAAAAAACCAAGCCAGAGGGAAGCTTTCTGTGCAGAATAAAACCCGCTAAGTCTTGCTCTATCTCAGACATCCGAAAGCTGTCCCCAGAAGTCTAGCTATTTAGGTCCTTGGTGGAAATAAATTGCCTCTCTCCCATCCTTATAGCTTTCTGAAAAGAATGGCCCCACAAGCCAGAATTCTCTTTATAGATGAAGCATTAGAAACGTCACTTGCAATCACTATAAAAGCAGATGGATTTTAGTCGAGGTATAAGTTCAGATTGATAGCCACACAGATGTCTGCCAACACAGCAATCACGAGTTTTCTTTTCATTCTCTTCCTTCTCTGAATAACAGCGGAATTGGTCAATAATAACTATCCTGGCAAGGGACGAAGGGGCAAGTCTGATGGCCACCGAGTCACTGAAGGATGTTAGCTAAAGACCAGAAAGCCCTTTTTGCATATATCATATCATTGCCACCATTTAGTCGTAATACTATGTCATCTAACACCACCAAGTAGTGACTTGCGGAAGGATCAGATTTCTACTCTAAGACATAATTATACTGAAAAGACACTGAAATTGTTGATGCCTACTTCCATAATTATGGCCATATACGCAGGTATAAATAGTGACCTGATACCTCTCTCACATGACCTTAAAAACCTGAACTTGTGAGGAAGTTTGAATAATGACATGTGGCAGGCATCACCCAGAGCAGCAGTGATCACCTGCACTCTTCCTGAGGCAGCAGGAAATGCGTGTCCTCAGGACTTATGGAAAGTCAGGTTCCAGTAAAGTAGCAGTTATTTCTTCAATAGCACATGGCCAATCTAAGAATTCCAACCACAAAATAATAATAACAACAAAACCAAGAACAAAATACAAAATTAGTCAAATTAATTCATCTTTAGTTGTGTCTATTACAGAACACCATCATCTCACACAAAGAAAACAAGTAAACAAATGCTTAACAGAAGATGCCACTTATTGATAGGAATGCTAACTAGGCTGGTTTGCATTGATTTAATTTTAGTAAGAATGCGTACAGTAATCAAAAGCCACAACGGATTTATTTTACTAATCATCATGCATTTTTTTTTCTCTGTTTGATAGACTATGTTAATTACTTGTGCACAGTTTCAATCAGCACACATGAGTTTGCTTTAATTTGTTGGCCATTCTACTGACAAGCAATGAACTTCAAATGCTGCAACTGCCCTTCCTTTGGCCATTGAATTATAACAGATAGAATGAACATCCCAGCATTTGGAAAACAGCCTCCAAATGAGGGAGCTGAGGCACCTTCCTCTGAGCGAAGAACGAGTCTTTATTTGGCTGCTGAATCTAAGTTAACAGTAAACATGCAATACACTGGGTTAGCACTTCAGCAAGCTCGTTAATTATTAACTGGGATACTGGAAACGAAGGTTCACCTGCAATATGCTTCTGCACATACTGCTTGAGACAAAGACTTGGGTTTTACACATCTAAGATGCAGGATATATTTGAGGGTAAGGAGGCCTGTCTTACCTATCTTACACAGGTTAGAAATACTGAATTTTTATCTCATGTTCTAAGCCAGAGCTACGTATACCTTCCCCAGCATTTAAAAAGCATCATAAGACGACAAGAGCAGTTTTCCTCAGCTCAGGTGTTTCTCATTTTTGTCTCCTAATTGTCAACTGAAAGATGCGCTAATTTTTACTTTTATTCTGAAAAGCAATATGGTAATTAATAGTTATGTAAAATATCAGCCCAAGTAAAAAAAATAAATAAACCTGTAAAAGCTAATTAAATGGAATTCTGATGAGCACCAAATTTCAAAGATGGCCGGTATAGTTTATTTAAAGCTAGTTCAGGTATCTGTCCACTACAGTTGGCACTGTTTATAGATAAGAGATTGTTTAAGACACCAGATTTATACATCCACTATTCTGGAACGTATCCTAAGGTTGAGTACAAGTAAAGAGATGACAATGCAAAGGACAGAACAAACTCATTGCCTAGAAAGACATTTCTTCCTGCTGGGATTCCTCACAGCTTTTGAAACAGCAGGAATCCCTGCTGCACATTTCAGTTTCTATTGGGTATGTTTTCCCCTAATATACCCCAGGCACTTTCCCACCCTGACCTTACAGAAAGTAATAGCAAACCCTACATATATTTGGCCATTTCTAGAGAGCTTCTTTCCTATGGAACTTTTCCTGCTGCTGGGAGACAGGTGACTGGTAGGCACTGATGCAGGTGTCTTGCACAGGCCATAATGTAGCTGCAGGGTGACATCAGTAAGGGAGTAACAGCACCTTGTAGCGGTACAGCTTCTGTCAAACGGACAAGAGACCTCTAAATAGAAATAAAAGCACAAGAAGAATACTTCCACTCCTTTTTTTTTTACTAAATATATTACAAAAATGCATAATTGTTACATTAAACGTCCAGTCTTCTATGGATCTTCATTAGCTTCAGCAGGGCATGTTTCACCTCCAGAAATCACATGTATGTACATGTCATTTTATTTACATTAATAAGGGCTCCACATGAGGGGAGCAGAAAGTATTTATTATTTCATTTTAGTAAGAAGTTTATAGCAGGTAATATACTTTGGGGCTTGCTTAGAACATTTCAGCCTCAGAAACAGGCAGACAATGCTCTCTCTCTTCCTTTCAAAAAAAAAAAATCACTCCCCCCCCCCCATCTCCCAACTCATAAGGAGAGGGTCATTAAGGAAGATATGGTAAAACAAAGTCATGTTATTTATCCCTAAATCACACAGTCCAATAACAGAGCCAGAAACAGAAATCCCATCAGGCAAGTTCTCAGCTGCTGCCCCATCCACTGATCAAAGAGACTGAATCATTCGATCATTTAAAGATCTGGAACTTAAAAACTTGATTCTTAGTAAGATCCAAAATAGCAACATTCACATAACCACTGTAGTTCGCACGTTATAGCTGTCTGTGATACACTGATTTCTGCAAAGTGCAGTTACTGGGGAAGAAGTGCATGTGCTGCATCCCTCAGACAGGAAGAAACGCTGTTATCCTACACGCAACTGCATCAGCTGCCCATCTCCCAGCTGCAAACAGCAGCTATTATAAAATCCCTTTTTATTCTTAAATTCTTTCTGCAATCTCACCCCCAAGTTAAAAGTAACCGGGGCTGACCCAATACCCTGTTAAAAGTATAGCGTTTATCTGTAAGATTTATTAGAGTACAGATACAAGAAGGTGTCAATTTTATTGACACGCTATCGAGTATTTATTGATGACTATCAAATACTCTGATTAGAGTAGGCAAGGAGCGCTATTAGACCAGACCGAAGCAGTGTACTTACACAGTATCAGCCATTTACATGCATACCAGCATGCTGTAAGGTTCCCAGACTAGCAGCTAGGAAATCAAGAAATGAGCCCTTTTTTCTCTCCTAAGGGGAAAGATCCAGTAGACTCACGTTAAAATTCCTGATAAACTGTGTTCATATATGGACTGAAGATTAGACAACTGGGGCACCCTCTAAAATACTTCCCAGTACCAGACAAGACGACACAGCAGAGGTTAAGTAGTCTTCATTGAAAAGCTAACTTCATAAAAAATTATCTTTTTTTTAAAAAATGTTTTTTTCATTATGGTCAAATAAAGAAATTGCAGTGCTAATGAAAAATTAGATTTGAACATGTAAGATTATTTTGAAAGAGATACCTGATTTTACTCTCAGTTCTATGAATGCCTTGCTTAATGACTATGAGAAATACTTTCATCAAAAGAAATCCAGGAGGTAAACAAAACCATGTCACACTTGCAAAAGTTTTTTCCATGTTCCCTTTAACCCTGCTCACTGCAGCTATTCTGCACAACTAAAGTAACTGCCCCCGCTGAGTCTGGACATTATTTTCTCTAGTTAAAATAATGAGACAAATATGGCCATAGAAGTTTCTGTAGAGTAGAATGAACCATTATGTCACCATTAAATCAATGCTATTAAATACAGTTAATTTACAAGAAGTAAGCCTGCACACCCCATTGTAAATGTACAAAAACTGTTAACGCAGGCAACAACTTTTACCATTATGGCAGCTGGAAACATCAGTCCCGCTAGAGCTGAACTTACATCGGTTCGTTTTGCCGTGGTTTTCACCTGTACCGCTATGCACCAGTTAATATTTTTCTTCTTCCGTAGTTTATGCTTCCTGCTTACCTTATCCTTGTCTTTCTGTTCTGCATTGAAAAGACTGGTTCTGAATTTAAAAAGAAATAGAAGTTTTAACTTACAGATTCTATTCAAGGTTCTTTTATTCTCCACAAAATGAACTAAATTAATTCCTGCTTTGAACAAGTGTTAATGAATTAATTTTCTGGCAGGAATGTTAGCATATAATTTTACATGTGTGTGATATCTTCAAACTAATTATACATTGCTAAAGCCTAAACACATATAAGTCAGTTTATTTTACAAATATACTCTAACAATATATGTACAGTTTTAGAAAAAGCAGATCATAGAAGCCCATCACAGTTATTCTATATGCACACCAAAGAGCAGGACAACTTGGAGTAAAGGATTAAATCACTGTTAATACAAATACCTAAGTTTCACTGCTATATTTTTTCCTAAAGCTCAATGCATGCTATTCTTACCTACATGTCCAAAATGAAATATTTTCTTGCCTCTAAAGGTAGACCAAAATGTAAATATCATTTTGTTGTGTTTTTTTTAGTGATATTTCTTATCAGAAAAATTACATCGCTGTATCGCCCTATTAAATATAGTGGCTATTTCAGCCAATGTAAACAGTTCTATTGACTGAAATGCTATTAGTAAAGCTGAAGATTTCAAAAAGGTTCCTGTCTTTATGTACATGTTTATGGTAAATGCTGCACACAATGCACAATGCATGCTCTTCTATATGCATACATTGTGGACTCATCAAAAAAACCCAAACAGTAATTTCTGAAAACCTATTTAAATTCAAAGCATCTGAAATTTCTCCTTTCTGTTATTGCCTTAATTTTACATTTTTGTAGGGCTATAGCTGTATTTGTGAATATTTTAAAATATTTTTATAAACTCCAATGTGTTGAACATTTACTTTTGGGCAAATTAATATTAAAAAATATTTTAATTTAAAAAATAATTTTATAAATGAATATGAGAAATATTGACATATTAGAATTTTACCTTGGTAAAAAAAGAAGGAAAAGGCGGCCATTAATTCGTATCTCCTCCTTCTGTTGTACTTTTTTCAACGAGTCCATATATTATTTAATGGGTTTTGTAGAGATACATTTACATGAGTTATAGATCACATTACAACTGATGAATGCCCAACACACAGGTATGTTATGAAAGGTCATCAGTTACAAGGGAAAATGCATAATGTATGCTTGCTGAATACATTTGTAAGTTTTCTACACTCATACAGAGTAGCTACTTGGGGAACACTGAGCAGTGAAAGTTTAAACACGAGCGACCTACGAACATTATTTAACTTTGTGGAGTTACTGGGAGGTCTGTTGACTTGGAGGTTCTGCTCAGCGCAGGCAGGGTCAGGCGCACCGTGCCTCTGGGCTCTGCTCAAGACGACCAAATGAATCAGGTACCCTGATGCTACATCCTAAAAAAACCACTAGGGAAACACCCAAAGTTTCCATTATTTATTTTTAAAATTTCCAAACTCCTAAAGCTTTCAGTTTCTCTTAAAATACGAAGTACAAATCAATCATTTAACGAGAATGAGTGTGAAAGCCCGTGACTTCTGCTGTCTCACTGCAGTTCTGTTGTGCAGCGGTTTTGTCATACTCTGACTACGAGAAGCTCAAAGGCAGCAGACACCTTGTAGGCTGTTTCTGACACACTCTTTAGCTGTCCAACTTTGTTAAGAACCAAAAGCAATTGCCTATGCCCATGCTCTCCCCCCTGATTCTTGCCACTGCGAGTACTCACGAGTACTAGCCAAACTGATTTACTGTTTTCCCAATCTGATTTACTATTTCAAGAAACTCTTGAAACTTAAGACAATAGCCTTTGGGAACTACAGTTACTCCTACTTTAATTGGAAAGGATTTCTACACGGCAAGAAACATAGAAATACACAAGTAAATATATGTTCCATCGTTCATTAGAAGATCAGCTGGCACACAATATTTAAGGGACTGAAACTAGATTCTGAAAACCCCTATGTTATGGAGAATTTGGTTAAGATTAAGTGTGGTATAAGCTTCTCCTGATTATCTCAGTCAACAAGCTTGTGCAGCCCTCTGCAAAGCTGAGACTTGAGAGAGTACAAGTCAGGTCAAGCGGGGCTGAGCATGTGGGGAGAAGGTGAGTTGATAAGGCGAAGCCCGCCTGACGGCCCGCGCTCAGCTTACCTGTGAAACTCAGCAGCCCTGGAGGGTACAGTGCAAGTTGCTCTTTTTCCAGCCTCTGTAGGCTTCAATCCCATTAGGACCATGATAGTCTACTTCATTATCCAGACATCTATTTCATTATGAATATCTGTCTAGACGTAAGAGAGATCGGAATACAGCATTGCTCATGGTCCAACACAGGCTGCAAGGGCAGCGAGCAGAATGCTGCACAGTGGCCTTAACTAACCTTTGTTAGCTCGTGCCTACGGAGAAAATCAAGCGAGCAGCAGAGTAGCTGAGAACTCCTGTCTGCTTGCATGAAGAAGCTTCCTCCTAGAGACCAAAATGAAGATTTGAGAGTATGCCTTTGATTTATCAAGCAAAACCAGGAATTTAAACTGTTTTCTCCCAGTAACAATTAATATTTTCAATTAAAAAAATAAAGTCTAGTTAAAGGAGAAAGCAGATTCTGTTGCCATAACAGATCAGAATTTGCTGTGAATTTCTAAAGGATAAAAAGGAAGCAACATGGGTTAATAGCTTAGCATATGCCTGAAAGCATTAACACCTTCTCGGAGTAGTATCTGTCAACAGCAGTAACGTTGTTAGTGTCAGTGTACACTGTGCGGCTGTAGGAACAGTTGGCCAGTTTATCACCTCCATTCTTCCCAGAAGCCCCATCCAACTGTTTGTGTTATTTCTTTGTTTTACCACCCATGCTTTTTAAAAATTATGTGTTTAAAAAAATATTCAGTGGTAGGCTGGTGGTCTTTTCCTGATCTCTTGCTTCATTACCTTGTGGATGTAACTGAATCAAGGAATGACATATTTACCCCTGCTCCATTCCCCCCGCCCCCCCCCCCCCCCCCCCAATTTCAGAAGCAGATTGTCACTGTTCCAAATCTACTCTTTTAAGTTATGCTTAAAGATTTGCAGTAGTGCCACTAATTTACTGCATGTAGTTTTAAACAATACAATTTCATTCTCTGATTGTTATTGTTCACGACCAATTTCGTTACCTTGATTGAATTTATTGGGTATCACGTTTCAGTGTTTATTTGTTACTTGATGTCACTTCACATGAATTAAGTAAAGCCTGTCTAAAAGAGTCTCTGGGTAATTAATATTGTGTAGTGTGGAAAAGACATGCTAAAACACTTCTAGTAATGATGACGAGAGCAAAAGGACTACTTGTGTGTGAGCCTGTAGGGGCAGAGTCTTATGTGGTCTAATTCTCTTTGCAAAAGTGAGCAGCATCTGGGCAGTATGTTCTTTTTTCTGCTTAAGGCTTCCTTTAGTAAGTAAGAGTTAAGAGCTTTGTTTTGGCTAGGCTTTTTGTAAGATAGTTTAGTAAAAATTGACTTAAATAAAAAAAATTAAGCTCCCAATGAGGAATATAAACTAACAACTCACTTTGACTTTCTTTTTTACTCACTTAGTACTACAATTGGTGGTGAATTTTGGCAGGGATGCATTGTACCGCTATTTTTCTTGTGGAGTGTACAATTGAGAACACATACTTTGTCTTCACGGAATAAAAAATTGAATCTATGAAAAATAAATACCACCACAACAAAACACTTCCCTTGGTTTCAGGGTTTCTTTTGTTTTTCGTTTGGTTTTCTGTTTGATTTTGTTTTTTGACATCTGTATTACTGGAAATTGGCAGATGCAAATATCATTCCTCACACTCCTTAGCACCTGCCTTACAGATGAAAAATCCATTTGTTCTGCCCACAACATAGCATCACCCACCCAGCATCATGTCTTCCTTCTTCTGATGGCTCCCAGTCTTCACAAACACACAGCAGTACTTGAACCTCTCAAAATGCCCAGTAAATGCCCGTTTCCTAAGTTCTCAAGTCAGTTTTGAGTACCCTGAGTTGGCTAGATCACCTAAAGTAATAGTTCAAGAAATTAACCTTAAATTTGCATATGAATGACTGTTTTGACATCTTCATTTTAGTGACATCTTTTTTTTTGGTTTTGTTTAGATTTGTTTTTTGTTTTGTTCTGTTGGGTTTTTTTTTTGGAGATTGACTATATGTCCCTATACTGTCATCTTCCCTCTTTACCTATCTATATTCCAGAAGGTCCCTTGAAGTGCCAGTTACTGTGACATAAATATCATTTATCTGACTTACCAACATATTTTCTTAACAACACTCAACTTGCTGCACAGTTGTCACCACTGGCTCCAATGCACCGTGCTTCCCACTAAGGGTTGTGTTCACCCACCTGCTTGTCCTGCCTCTACTTTGTGCCAAACCGAGCTCCTGCAGCTCCACTCCTTCAACCAGAACATGTGCTGGCCACATGGATTGATAATACCTATCATTTTTAATTCATTTTAATGTCTTCCATTTTTCACTACTCAAGTTTACACCTTTAGAGGAGATGTTGAATAAGGTTACAGAAACTGTGTCATTTTGTTTCATCCACCTCTAGGTTTCTATTAGCCTTCTGATTTCCCCTTCCATCGTTAACACCTTCGTGATTTCAGCTCAACTGTTAACTGGCATTCCTGCTTAAATGTTTACAGCTCAAAGCTTTGAATAGTTTGAACAATTCTGAGCAGCTTTTTGTTTTATTCCATGGAACAAATTAGTTTCCAAATCACAAAATCCTCCGATTAGCTGATTTGACAGGATCCTCGGGTTCACGATAGCAATTATAATGTGTTTGCCATGTTGTTTTCTTGACTTTCTTTTTCCTCCCAGTTGCTGTGCTGTGTAAAGCTCTCCACCAGATACCCAAAATGCAACATGTTAGGTTAAAAAAGCATAGGGCTGCTCTTAAGAAGATATCAACAGGATTCTCTCTGTGGGTCATTAAACAGATACATCTCTATTTCAATTGCTTGACAAGATGCATTAATAGCATTAACTCAATTTTATACAAAGAAGATGTGTAAAGGTCAACCAGAATTACCTTTCTAAGGCTGCAACACAAATTTGTCTCTGAGTGCCCACTTCTTACGGAGCAGATGCCTTCCCCGTGCACAGCTCCTGAGTGCCTTGGGCAGACGGCATTCATTGAAGGGAAGAATACTAAAAAAAAACCTTTCAATACCCTTTTCATGCAGTAGATAATCTTATGTCTTATTGACTTACCATCACCCAAAGCCTACAATGAATACAGAATTATTAGTTTCCTTGTGGGATTTTGTTTGGTGCTTTCACTACAGCATCTGAATTCTTTGAAAACATTAATGAACTGATCCCCCTCAACACCCTTTTGAAGTAAGAGGATATTTTTATCACTATTTTACACAAGGGAAATGGAATATTTAAGATAAAAGCCAAAATGTTCAGAAGTGTCAGCTAATTTTGTTTGCCAATTTTTAAAGTCTAAGGACCTGAGTTTCCCAAAAGCTAAGGTTTTTTAAAGCCTTTTTATAAGCTCAGAGCAAAGAGCCCGATTTACCTCGGTTTCTGTTGTGAATGCAAAATGTTGCACATGTTCAACATTTTTCAAGATCAAGCCTCAGTTGTCTCAAACTGAGCACTCAGAAAATGAAGAGACTTGGAAAAGTGTGTTTTGAATGACCACTGCCATAATGGAACTGTGAGGCTTAGATATAATACTTACCGCACTTGAGCCAAAAATTTAAAAAGTACTCTTTTTATCCCTTTGTGCAATTCACAAGATCCCTTCCACCTTGCACAAGAAATGAAATTCCCTGCAAAGCTCTATCCGCTTCACTGAATAACTCCAAGCTATGACTCAAGCAACTCCAGCCTGTGCACCAAGAAGGCTAGATATTGAAGAAAAAATAATACATATCATCTGTTTAAACTAAAGACTATGTAAGATGCTATACCTCTGCAGAAGACTTCCCCAATGTCTAAATTTCAAGTTTAGCAGTTCCATTTTCTGCTGGAACAGTCATGCACAGGAAACCTTCCAAAGGGCCTAAGGCCACTCAGACACACAAATGCTGTTACCGACATGAATACACCTACACAGATGCGTTAAAATAAACACCAGCACTTTTGTGATTGCCTTTTTACATATAGTGTGAGAACTGTAAGACAGTATCTCATACATCCTCAGATGCAGAGGGAAAGAATGAAGGGGAACCTCAGAAAATCAGGCTGCATTTTCAGACAGTCTACCGCAATTCTATTGCTAAATAATACATTTAAGAAAATACTTAAAGCAAAGTTAATTTATCTTTCTACAAGCTAACTTTCTACATCTGGTTTCAGCTGTCATTTCAGTATTTTGTCACCAGTGCCTCTAGAGACCCCACGGGAGCAAACTAGGCTATGTTGTCAAGAAGGAAGAGAAAAGGAATTAAAAAATGATACCATGCTCATGGGGCACATGCTACATGCTTAGACAACATACAGAGCAAAATACCTGTGCCAGACACAAGTCAAAATGCTTTTTTGGCTTAGGCCTGTATGGTTGATCACAGCAATCATCAACACGTAATGGAAAGTAACGGGTCAAAAGAGAAAGTAGTCATCTAAAGCCAGGGACTGAAAACTCAGTCTGTGATAAATATGTGACAGTTTCTCTATTGGCTTTATTGGGAGTAGACTTCAACTTTTATCAGTATTACATGTACAGTAACAATGAGAGAAATGATGTTAAAAACCAAGCATGTGTTTATCTTCCTTTCTCTCCCACCCCCCAAAATGTGAAACCGGACAATTTGTTTTATCAAAAATTTTTTAGATACAAGAAATACTTTGCAGCCAAAGAGCCTCTCCCCAATTCACCATCAAAAGCATAAGTTGTACGTTTTGTTCAAATTTGTACTCTAGCTATAGCTATCACCATTAAATCCAAGCCCATGATCAGTCATCTCAAACAGCCTGAAAGCTTATTTTCCAATAAACTAAATACTGCAAAAAAATAGTTGTATCTTCATCACTGTAATAAACCACATCAGTGAGAGGACTCGTACTAACAGCCATGCCCCCACCCTGTGCCGCTGGGTAACAGAGAGAGAGAAGAAAATAAAATCTGATTAGGCAGCAAAGCAGGGTGCTCTGCAGAGGTGCATCGTGACTGAGCACAAGGAGCCCATAAGAACCATCTCTAAGCAAACAATATGCACGCAGAGCATTAACATAATAGACACAGGAGCTGCGCCATGTATGGTAATAGCAGTCTGATTAGATACTTCAAATGTGGCATGGTTTCTATTTTACACAATTCTTTATAAAGAAATCCAATGGGATTTTAACTAGCCGAGTTCCTACTACCAGAACAGAAGATAGGCACTGGGGAATCTGAGGTTCAGAGCAGATCAACCAAAAATTTGGAATGTAACTTTCACCATGACAGTTTCTTTCGTCCGGCAGTCGATCTGCCTAACAAAGTTTATCCAGAGTGCTAGTCTTGAAGGTCCTCCACGAAGAAGGTGAGCATATTGCCCAAGGAATTCAAGCCAGTTGCCATTCCGAACTGCCTTCTGGAAGGGAGTATCTTCCACCCTCTCTGTTGACTACACAGGGTGCCAGGAAGACCAGCCTCTTAGTATAGAACATCTAAGATATTAAGAAAAAACTTACAACAGCTGTACTAGAGTTAAAAGTCCAGTGAGCCCAATCTCCTCTTTCTGGCAGCACCCCTTAGCAGATACTAATGGAAATATCGGCACCAAACCTACGAACGACACTGAACTTACCCTTCTGCTTGCCTACCTGCTTAGTGCTCTGAGCAACTGCTGAACCAGCCTCTGTGTTCTTGCTTCTCTTCCACAGGTTTGCCTAATCACTTCTGACTTCAAAGTTTTTGGCACCCATCACATTTTAAGTTACAGAGCTTGCTGTCATAAAATGTGCTATGCAGGGAAGAACTTTCATGTGTTTTGTACCTGCCCTTTAGTTCTCATACAGTAAGAAACAGTGAATAATTGTTGCCTAGTCCCTTTTTTCATGACTTGCTGTTTCATATGACTTTATCATAACTCCTCAATCACCTACTTTCTAGGCTGAAGTGTCCCATTCTATTTAATCAGTCCTTGTATTCAGGGTGTTCGGCACTTAAATCACTCCTCTCATCCTTCTTTATACCTTTTGTAGTTCTACTATATTTAGTTGAAATGTGTAGGACAACACTAAGATGCAGGCATGCCAAGGATTTGCATAATGATTTGTTCTCTATTAATTTGCTTGCGATTTTGACTACATAGCTGATGTTTTCATGGTATTTTTACAATAACTCCAAGGTCCCTTTCCTGAGTCATAGTATCTATTTGAGAACCGATCGTCATGTATGTACAGTTCGGGTTGTTTTCCTTCTTGTGCATTACTTTGCATTCATTGACATTCAGTTTTATCTGTTATTTTATTGCCCAGCCACTGAGTAGCTGAGATGCTCCTACAGCTCTTCATAATCAGCTTTTGTTTCAACTGCCTGAATAATTCAGTATCTACAGTTTTGTCAGTTTACTTTAGAACCCTTTCTTGAAATCATCTGTGAATGTATTAAACCCTATGCACACTTACCTGCACTGCACCAGTAATCTTTATTCTGAGAACTGACCATTTCTTCCCACCCTTTGTTCGTGACTTTTAAAGCACTTAACTCTCATACGGATACCCACCCCTCCTTTGCTCAAAGGCAGCTTTGTTTTTGTAATAGGTACCTTCTGACAGCCTTTTGGAAATTTAAGTGGACTATATTAAGCAGCCCCATAAACTCAGTCTATAATCCAATAGATTTGCGAGACATTACTTCCATCTACAGAAAGATGATATCTGTCTATAGGTTTATTTATCCCACGTCTTGACCACATTTCCTAACAGATTACTGACTACATTCTTTAAATTTTTGTGCAGAACCCTACAGCTTCTAAAAAGCCCCACAACAAACAAACCAGCAAAACCAAATAACCAGCTTTGCACCTTTCTAAGTCATTGATACTATGGACAACTGAAGCAACAGATCTCGTGTCACGGTTATTCAACTACTCTATATTTGACCTTTAGTGTTTTTTGGCTAGTGAGAGCAATCTGTTAGCGCCCTTTTAAATACTCAGTTGAAAAATGCCTTCTACCGGCTCTTCACTTTGAGACAATTCATCCCATTCCTTTGAACCACTGGATCACTCAGGTTGAAAAAGAGCTTGGAAGGTCATCTAGGGCAGCCACCTGCTCAATGCAGGGTCAATGCCGATTTCAGACCAAGTCAGTTAGGGCTTTGTCCAGTTGGTTCCCGAGACCTCCAAGGGCAGATTCCACAACCACATGGGCAACTTGTTCTAGTGCTTAGTTATCCTCACCACCAGGAACACCTTCTGTTCAATTTAGGACCACTGTTTCTTGCAGACAACCTTGCGCTGGCTTCTCAGCCTTCTCTGATGTACGCAAGCTTGCTCTTAGGCCGTTGCCAAACTAAAAGCAAACGCTGCTCCCTCAGCTCTGTCCCGTACTTCAATCCCACACCACGCTGGTTGCAAATGTTCTTGTCGGTCATCTAGCTCCTGCCCTCGAGCCTGTCAGCCACACTCCCCACAGCTTGGTGGCCCCTGCTAACTTGAGAAGGGTACCTTTGATCTCTTCAACCTCAATTTATCTGTTTCTTGTCAAGAAAAGCTCTGACAAGCAAGTCTTATTTAACATATCCCAGGAAGTCCTTGAAGAATTCCAGCTCCTTTAAGGTCTCTACCACTGCTTTTCCTCCTTGACTATTTTTTTACTGAACCATTATGAGTCAGCCCTTACACAGATAGAAAAGTACTTAACTTCCACTTTTAACAAATTGTTTTAAAACTTTTGCATTTAAAATTTTCTCCCCTCCCCCCATTATACACACAGCTCCCCCATTTTTACTTCCAATATCAAAGAGTACACATTTTGACTTCTGTGTCCTTTATTTGGGTTTTTCAGTATTTGCTTTTTCTCCGACCTTCCCCACAAAGGTTGATTTGATAGATACCTCAGGGGAACAACTTCACAAATTATTTGCCTCTATTTTTAAATGTTTACCTCAGTTTTAGTTTTCCCTTCCCCAGTTAAATACTCTTTGACTATTTTGGGCTTTTTTTCCTCTTACAAGGGCTGCTGAATCTAAGTATATTCAAGTGATGGATAAACCTTGAGGCATTACCTATGTGGTGCTAAGTCCTGGGTAGGTCAAACAGTTTTTGGTGTCTAGGAATTTAATCCACACCATAGTTACTCCTGACATTATTTTACCTACACACGGTTAAGACTAATTACTATGGTGTTTTCCCTTATGTCACTGTCCTGATGCAGGCTGGGATGAACACTAGGGATTTAGCTATTTAAACATATTTGCATTGAAGTTCATGTTAACCATATGGTTAACTCAGACTGGTTTTCCAGTCTCCTTCAGTATACAGAACCAGTGTAACACTCGAAGTTAGTTTATCTGAATATCTTTTTCTTTTTGAAGACATCTTTAAATAAATGAACGAACTACTTCAATGAAATGCAAAGTACAGTAGCCTCTAAGTGCATTTGCTAGCTGGCTGGGAAAACAGTGTTTTCATCACCATACTGTGATACTTTGTGAAATATAACTACAGGTATTCATTTAAAAACAATGCCAGCAATGAAGTAGGCCAAAAATTCAAACCACAAAATGAAAATTGTTTCAGTTACACACTTTAAAGCTTGCTTTGCTTTACTGTAGCTTCTAGTAAATGTTACATTCAATCATTCCCTTGTAGAACTTAGATGTACAATAGTCATGCTACATAAAACCTTAAGACCTAATATGTATAGCACAATTAAACTTAAAGCAACAGGGACATAGGGAATAGTTCTCCCAAGAGCACTCCATAGTAGAGAAATAAAACGGGCCATTTACCATTATACATCTACTCTCTATTAAGGCAGCTCTTGAATCTTCCTGCAGGGAAGACTACATATTTTATACTTCTAGCGGGTGAATTTTCTAACATTTATTTTCTCTAGTTGTTAAAACCAATTTCCTCATGCCTCTTTACAGACACACATTTTAAGAAAGCCAATCAAAGCAAAATAAAACTACTGAGGAGTCCAAATGATTTTCAAGGTGGACCAATTTGCTAACTTAAATCTTTATTTTTACATGATGTTGTCAGGCTTCCAAATGCTACCTGCTATCTTCTGCAGTCAAAGTAACAAAACTTGCAGGTGCAAGAGACTCAGCTGCCTCAGTAGAGGATATCCCAAAATATTTGTCTTAATAAGCAGATGCCTCATCAACCTTCAGGCTGCTATGAAGACTTCTCCTACCACTACAAAGGCCTTCTAATAACCCAGTCAAGTTCTCATGCTTTGCTAGTTTGACAGAACAGTGGATACAATTTATTTTGGCATGTAATCTTACTCTTTCCTATAACTTCTAGAAAACTAGGTGTCTCCAAATAAAAGTTTGCATGAGTCTTTGTTCACTAACAGGGTAGCAAAGCTTCTTACAATTCTACAAAAAAAATATCAATAGACATGATCATCGTTCAACTTGCCCTGGCATTTGGTACAAATACACTGAAGCATAGCCATGCAGAGCTATACGTAAGGTTAAAGTAGTTACTCAAAAGGAACGACTGAAATACATGGTACTTGTGTGGAATTAGTCATAAAAAACATGTTTTGCAAAAGGCTATGAAGACATAATGAGTCCAGTATGAACAGCTCAGCCTCTATAGCCTTGCTGACAACAACATTGTTCTCATTCTCGCGTGTATTCCTTTCTCCTGCATCCAACTCCATCCCCAGTAACAAATGCTCACGGCCTCCCAAGCCTATGCTTCACATAGCTCCTACAAACTCACTTTCCTGCAATGACAATAAGCAAGTAGATGAGTCACAGAACAAATTATACCCTACAGCCTTTGTCTGTTTTTCTAAGGATTTCCCAGCAGGACAAGATCTTTGACATCCTTTTCACACTTGCAACAAATTGCTTCTCAGAAAAGTCTCCTGCCCATTTGGTCATGGGAAATTTGGACCTCTTGGTAAAACTGTCTGCAGTGATCTTTTTTGAAAAGCTGATAGTAGCAAGCTGTCTTGAAAGCCTGGCCAGGGACCAGGAACCCAGCCTGTACTAACAGGGGTTCAACCAAAGCAGCACAACAGCTAGACATAAAACATGGGGAACCCTGTTGATTGCAATCACTTTCAGAGGAAAAAATAAGACATATTAGGAGATGATATAGTCCTCATGTAGACCATTCGAAAAGGAACCTTTTTTTTTTTTTGCTAAAGAAAGGTTGGACAACATACACCCATGTATACACCAATATTTTTAGGAACTGAGGGTTTCACAACGGCTTTAGTTTGATGCAAAGAGCAATGGCAATTTCAATACCAAGTATTTTACAAGTCTATTTGAGCTATGCAAGGGCACTCATAATACCATCATGAAGACTACCATGATGAAGACAATACCATTCACATTCAACTATACACACACCAAGGGTATGATGGCAATGACATATTTTCAAGAGAGACTTGAGATCTGTAATGCAGAACATACTCAGAAATATTCTAAAGACAAACTTTTGGAAAGAATTAACGTTATGAAATACTTTTCTTCTTACCTTTCTCCAAAATATACTAGATACCACATCATTGTAATTTATCTATCAACAGATTTTCTAAGTTTTTTTAACTCCCATAATTGAGCATGACCTTTTCAAAAATACAGACATTTGTGTATAAGGGACTGCTTTCCACGATGCCGATATGCAGCACTGTACTCATTAATGGTCTATTAATTAGATAAAGACATGAATATTAGGCTAAATTTTTGACTAAGGCGAATATTTGTTTTAAATAAACTAGGTATCTGTATTAAATAACAAAACAAAGTCAGCCAAGATCAGTACTGCTCCTGCCATGTATATGCCCAAACATACAAAAGTTGTCATGCATCTCACACAGCAAGTATGATTCACTTGGTACCTATGAAGTATTAGGTATCCAAGATGTCAGAATTTAGACTAGTTAAGGAGCACAACGTTTTCTTCAAATTAATTTATTTTGAAACTACTGTTGCTTTTTTCCCCCCCTTACCCTAAACAAGGTTAAATTCATCCAAATAGAGTTCTTTACTCAGCCCAAGTCATGTTATGTTGTGCAATATTCCGTTACATCCCATCTGGCACAATGTGACACCGCATGGTATAACAGAGTGAAATCAATTATATGTATACTTCGGAAAAATACTGTTACTTCAATTAGTTTGTAAAGGTAGGCCAACAGGTAACAAGAAATGTAGACTGGCAAGAAAGCGAAATTGAGTTATACCATACCTCCTCTCTGCTTCCCAAAACCTCTTTGCTTTCTGTCTAAGAAGAAACCAGCAATCTGACAAAAAACTTATTGGGCACTGCAAAATTCTGTATTAGTGCTATGCGTGGAATGTGCTCTGAAGCACCTTCTGCTTATGAAGTCTGTTCATAGTATGTGACAATAAATGTACAATTAATAGAGCAGAAGAGTAATCAACAGCAATCTGAAATATGAAAATCCTGCTTCAATCTGTTATGACTTCTGGAAACGTTTAATTTATGCTAGTTATGAATGGTAAATACATACCTAGCTAACAAACTTATAATCAACATCTGGTTAGCAGATAGGAACAGGAGTCACTTATCTCTGTGCGTTCAGTTTCTCAACATACATTTTTTTTTTGGTCCCTGGAAGCGTTGCAAATCAATTCCACTCAGGGGCAT
The DNA here is from genome assembly GCF_017639655.2 of Falco naumanni. NCBI lineage: Eukaryota > Metazoa > Chordata > Aves > Falconiformes > Falconidae > Falco > Falco naumanni. Next base: position 112,524 of record NW_024427323.1, on the reverse strand, counting down.
GCAAAACACATTAAGAAAAGATGAGATCCCATCAGTTCTGTGTTTTGAGTATCAAAATGTTTCATGCACTAGCTAGTCTAAAAACCTTTCAGAATTGCTAGGAACATTTGTGTGGAAGTCTTACATGCCATTGGAGCAATGCACATTACAACTACATCTATAAGCAAAGCCCAACATGCCTCTTGCAGATGTGAAGCAGTATGAACAAAAGCAGCTCCCTGTGCACATTTTATATTAAATGCTGGGAATATGAAAGAAATCTCATATACCAAAAACTTATTATCTTGACAATTTTAGCTGTGCCAGGTGCCAAAATCCTAAACTGAAATTATTTCCAAGATCTTGTTGCTTATTGTGATTAGGGAGACATTAAAATGATTTTTCCCCCTATTTCATTCTACTGAAGATACTTGTATCACCTTGCTGAGATGTGGTCAAGTCCCAAATTCTAGTTTTTAGGCTTTTGTGATGTTTAGGACTTTGTTCATACAAGCCTTTTCCAGGGCCAATACTTTCTCAGTCCTCATTAGGCTATCAGAGTGACCCTATGCTCACCCCAACTATATCACCTGTACTCCCTTTAGAATGCAAATAGGAGCATTTAGTTTTTCTCATCTCATTATTTTTAACCATCAATGCTTATTTCTCAGGGAATCATTCCTTCTTCTTTTTGAACTTGCCTGATGGTCAGCCTCTGCAACGTTGTCTGCTCCTCTGAAAAGTGGTCCTGGAAGCTTACACAGGCAGTTACCACTATCCCTCTTCTGAAGCCTTCTGAAAAACACCTCTTTAATGTGTCAAGAACAAACATGTCAACATTTGATAACTAGGAGGATATAACAGGGAAGAAGTTTTATATTAGTTTGTCTAAATACCAAAGACTACAAAGAACAAAAATAAAAATATAAACATTTGGAATACTGAAACAATTTTAGGAACAAATTTGATAAAAGCTATTAGATCATGGAGTCCAGTTCCTTGCTGTCACAGGAAAGCTCTGAAGCTCTTTTGAACCCATTACTACTGCTGAAAGCCAGAACACTCTTCTGCAGCGTACTTAGCGTTGCTTAACTGATCGGGTTGCAAGCTCTTTGCTTCAGTCATTTGAAACCACTGAAACCAGTTACTGGATTTCTTTCTCTAGTTCTCCTTAGTTTGGGGAAATTCATGTATACACTTACATTTGCACAAACCAAACACGCTAGAACCTAAGGGTCGGCAGGCTGTCAAGGCTACAATACAACTATATGTAACTACTATGTCTCTGAATATTCATAATTTATCAGTAGATACAATATGAACCACATGTACTTACAATACTTGTCAAAGTTAATGCAGACATTTTTCATAATAGAAGAGGCAAAAAAGTGCATTTATTTCTAGAAGTTCAATTCACATTACATTGGTCATCAAGACTAAATATTTATTCAAACTAACATAATAATCCTATTAACAACCAAATAAAAAAACCTGAAAAATGAAACAAACATTTACAACGAGGAACAGACTAAGAATAGAAAGGCTAAAAAGATTTAGATCTAGTACTTCATTAAAAACACTTTTTGTAAATATTTTTCTGCCTCCTGGTAGTACACGGGTAGAATCTATCCATGATAGCATATCTAGGAATAAACTGGCATCCTAGTGCTAAGCATGAATACATTTTAACATTAACATGTTTGACTTTCTTCCAAATGAAAAACAATTTTAACATTAGGACATTTCAGTGAAAATAATTTAGCAGTTCAAAACAAATTTTCTAACTTCTGTATCACAATGTTCTCAGAGAAGTAAGACTGACTGTAGGTAAGCAATTTAGAGTAGCATGTAGAAATTACAGTACCATTGATCCCCTTAAAGACTTGCATTGTCTGAAATATTGATCTGTTAGTCAAACACAGGGAAATATTCACAAAGATTATAGCAATAGTTACACTGTGCCCTTCTGCATTCCAGAGTCCAAATGAAGTGTCTTTAACTTGTTAATATACAAAACACATTTGTAAGCTTTAACAGGAGACAAGAAGAGAACTTATCTTACAGCATTTAACAAAATCCTTTTATTTCCAAGAATGGTTCTTTCTGAACTAGTGCATTACTAAGAGACACCTTTAACACAAAACAACTCACAAGAGGGAAACTAAGATCACCCTGTTCTCATTTGCTATCCATCAATCCTGCTTGAAAGATGGACAGACTGAAAGCAAAATCCTATTTTTTTTCCTTACAAACGTGTAGCAAAAGACTTCATGTTAACACCCAACGATATATTCCCTTCAGAAAGGCTTCTTCAGTAGGTTCCTTGGCACATTCTGTTCTTGCTTGCACTTCCTTGATTTAGTTCCTAGTGAAGAAAGAAATATTATTAACAAATAGGAGACACTCATTCAATACACATAAGCACAATTTGGCCTACCTGGATGTCCTTCTCAAAGCATGTCTAAGAACTTTTAGAAGTACTACTTGTCCTTACTGAAAGCTTAATTTTGATATGCAAAACCATAATCACTCTAAGCTCAGTGATCCAGTGTGCTGATTGCCTAGAAAGTCCAATGATTAGATGCTCAATTGACATAAAATGCCATTAAAAAGGCACAGTGGTCTATATAAAAATGTAGAAATATGTTAAAATTTTATTAACACTTACTATTTTTATACAACAGTATTGAAAAATTAACACACTCACTAGCGAAAGCTTTGTCTATTTAATCGGAAAGCAGCTCTTTCCCTTTATTTAGGTATTTAGTCATATTTCATTCTCCTGCAACGCATGGTTTTGAAGATAAAATTTTACTTTCAGTTGAACTCTGAAGAATCAAAAATCTCTTCTGTGTTGCAGAATCATAGAATCATTTAGGTTAGAAAAGACCTTTGAGATCATCAAGGCCAGCCATTAACCCTGGACTGCCAAGTCCATCCCTAAACCACGTCCCTAAGCACCGCATCTATGCATTTTTGAAACAACTCTGGGGATGGCGATTCCATCGCCACCCTGGGCAGCCTGTTTCAATGCTTCACCACCCTTTCTGTGATGAAATTTTTCCTAATAGCCAATCCAAACCTCCTCCGGCACAACCTGAGACCGTTTCCTCTTTCCCTCTCGCTTATTATCTGGGGTAAGAGACTGACGCCCTCTGCCTACAAGCTCCCTTCAGGTAGAATGTGGTGCTTCATTACACAGTTTCTTAATAATATCAGAGTAGTGATTGATTTTGTAACTTTGTAACCCAGTCTTTATTAGTAGAAATTGATACTGAGGTAACTGTGTATAAACTTTGACTAACTAACCAGTAACTACTGGTTAGACTATGTTTAGCCTCAGATCTACACTTTTCAGTAAGTTTAATGTAACAGAACTTCAATGTTTCTCATGAATGGAGAATACGTATTCATATGTACTTGCTCCCTCACATCAGCTCTTACATAAACACGTATGTGCTGTAAAACTGGCATATCGCCTACGCCAGTGGGAAAAGCTATGCAGCTGGACTATTTCATAAAAACAGCAGACTAAAACTTTAAGCCATCTTTGATTGCCTCTAAACTGCCCAAGAAGTTGCACAAAGATCATTAAGCACATTTCTGAACACAGAGAAAAGCAACAAGTGCATAGAGATAAAAGGAAAAGTTTTAAGTATTCCATGCATTATAACCTGCTGCAGGTGCCAGGTAACTTCGTTCCATGCACTAGGAAAAGGCAGAGGTTTTTAGAAGGTTGTGAACAAAAGACCTTTGTGCACATCTACTACAAAATTATTTGTAACCGAATATGTTAAAGATTTATATACCTCAGAGAGAAGCCATGTAATTGTAGCAGGCTTTCACAGAGTACCACCTGACAGTATTATTATTAGCAATTTGTTAGAAGCAAAAGACTTCCTAAATATGGCTTTAGCCAAGGAAAAATTCTTTTATTGTGTTGGCCCAAAATAGCCCCAAAGTTTAAGTAATAGATCTCTGAGAAAAAAACACCTGTGAAACCAAGTCAGCGCAGTGTTATAAAACAACACAAAAAGTTAAAAACAGTATAGTGCCATAAAACAAAGCAAAAAGTTAAAGACAGGTATGGAAATCACTAGAGGATTTTATTTCTTGATAAACCACACTTGGCAAAGATAAAATTGGTCATAAAGTTCATCAAACTTCTCAACAAGTACACAAATTTTTGGTGGAATTTCTGGTGGAAGACCGTAACTCTTGGGAAAAGGTTTTTCCAAGCAGCTTGTCGTAATATTGAGTTTTTATTAGATACCATCGAGGTAACTGCTTAGAGATTCAGATTTTTTTGGTTATCAATAGATTTACTATTCAAACCAATAGCTTAGTACTGATCACAGCAACACACGATATTAAATTGACAAAACCTTGAATATCAACCTTAATTTTGAACCTCCTGTACAATCACAGTTAACAGTGCCGTGTCACACATCCAGCCTTTGACACTTACCTGCCATTTTGGGTACTCTTAGAGATCTATAGCTCATCAAAACATCTTGCCGAATGCGTTTTGCGGAAACAGGGTCTTGCAGGCTGCCTAATGCAGTGTTTGATGAAGAACTGGAAAAACAGACAGAAAAGAGCTTGCTTTCAGTTAAAGTGATTAAGCTACATTACAGTTGTTTAGCCCTTGCAATGTAGAAATACATTCAACGTTATTATCCAGTCCTGGTAATTCGTAATGGAGTGCAAAGAATAAGCTAATTTATTTATGATTTATATATATGGATATTATTCCCCGTTTTCCTTTTTAAAAATTTACAAGAATATTTCAACAGTGGAAATAAGAACTAATGTTGTCACTTATGTTAGAACGCAAACAGATATCCTACAGTTTTTTTGGAAACTACAGAAGCCAGTTTGGTGGTCTTTGCACACAAACTGTACTAAGAAATAATCTTAATTCATGTATGAAATCCTTGAAATGACCAAGCTGTGTTTATTGAAAAAACTACATTTTTTTAATTTCTACAATCATTTTTCTATGGCCTCCAACACAGTTGGAGGAGGTGGCTTCATAGCAGAGAATACTTCTCAGCTAAGCTGCAAAAAAGCTGTTATAGCTTCAAATTCATTGAGACAAAACCTCTATAGTTTATAGCCTTTTATATGATGGACTTTAGATCTACAGTGAAAGTTATAAACCTATCTGATCTCACCCTTTGACGCTTGCCCTGCTAGCTTCCCCAATTCCACTCTGTAAGACAGCCTCATTAACAAGCTAATTCTATTTATGTCCCAAGTTCCTATGCTTTTTTGCGTTCCCCTAACAATATTGTATTATTCTCACTTTATAGCCCCCTAACTTACACTACTGTTCTTAATAATAACTGTCTGCCTAAATGGAAATATATAGCAATCTGTAAAGACTAAGACCTGTTTTGTGCCAGTCCTATTAATGCATGTTTCTTGTAAGAGGACTTATGCCAATAAGAACATAATCCTGTTTAGTAAAAGCAGCCGCTCTATTGTGGCTGACTTGTCTTTTATCCCTTGTCCTAGCCATACGACTGTTTCAAATTATATTTCTAATGTGTAGAATATGCCTGCAATTTATATTGTTATTCTAATGTTAGTAGATTAATGACTGGAGTGAACTACTTCAAACAGGAGAAGTGTGGGAGAGAAAAAGGAGAAAAAGCAAAGAGAAACGAAAGTAGGTGCTATCTGAGAAGTAAGAGCAAATAAGCAGCTTTCAGTCCCTCTCTTCATCACAAACTACTAGACAAAACCATAAAGAATTTTTGTTTACAGTGTTTGCAGTCTGAGACAAAAGAAATAATCCCCCAAAAAGGAAAAAAGTTGTGCAATTTTCCTGTAATTTTATTCTAACCCTGAAACTGGGAAATACATGCTTGAGACATGGAAGGAAAGAGATAAAAGCAGAAAGTTAGTCTTTTGGGAAGAGAAAAGCACCTAAGTTTGGAAATCATTACACAATGATTACAAAAACAGTACTCCTAAAGTCTACCTTAGAACATTTACCTTAAGGTAAGATAAATCAGGCTCCAAAAGTTCCCATGCCTCTCCCTAAGAAAAACTAAGCAAATAGCCCCCCCAGGTTTTTTAAAGTTTGCATGCCTCTCCCTAAGAAAAACTAGCAAATTAGCCCAGTTTCAGAGAGCAAGTGATTTATTTTGCCAAATTCATGATCAAGCTTTTGAAAAATGGGAAGTGTGAGATGAGCTTCTTTTCTCATCCTAGAGCAATACAGTTTATTCCTCATCTTAGAAAAACAGTTTAGAAAAATAACAAACGACAATTAGAACAGGAACATTAAATTGGATCAGGTAGATCTATGATCTAGGAAGATTTGCTATCTCAAAGATGCTAATAAACCAAAAAAATGCTTACGTTTCTTCCGTATCCTGTGATCTTTCTATAGAATTTGTTACAACAACCTTGAAACAGTCTTTAGAAGACTTATGAGGTAGCAGCTCTACTCACTGTCTAGCAACAGGTGACTCATAGTATGATTTTAAAAAGGTATCAACTTTTGCTTTTCAAAAAAGAAAAAAGAAAAAAATTCTTTTTTCAGTACTAGGCTGATTGTTAATGTATTTAAGGATTAACTAAACCAAACAAGAATACAATTCCACTTAGCATCTATTCAGTTTCAGATCTTCTACTAACAAGGCTCTTTTGAGATCGTAAAAAAGAAGAGGGAGTTCTTCCCAGAGCAGAGCACAAGAATGAAGTCATAGTAACTGAGACTGGACATGAACTATTAGAAAAACAAAGGCACTGGCCACTAAGTATTATTAAATGTTTTCTTCACTTTCTATTTTGGTAGTTTCTAATGTCTTTCAGCAAAGGCATAACATTTTCAAAAAAATTAGTGATTTTTAATTGATGATAGAATTTCTCTTTTCAGAATTATAGGTCATCTTTCTATTTTGAGTAGACAGAAGAAGAAAGAAGTAACCAGTAACCAGCCTATGCTACCTCCTTTTTCCTACATGCCCACAATTCCTAACTAGCCACCGTCTGTTAATATTCCACTCATGTTATGCTGCCCTTAAGTCATACCCCTGAGTAAAGCTCTATTTGTTCCTTTTCCCCCCAGCCTCCGCTTTCTGCATTCTTCTCTCATCTGGAGATAACCTGTCAATGATCTCATACAAGTCATTTATCTGTTGAGCAGTTCTTATCATCTTTTATATGAAACTAGAAATGTGCTTTTCTTCTCAGCTACACAACCCAGTCCAAATCAGCCATGTTTATACCAACCTCACGTATGTCTTTGCAGCTTCTTGAAACCTCGGGTCAGAGCTCCAGACACTCAAGCTATGCGTGTGGTGAACAAGCAAGAACACCAGCACCTGATGTAGTCAGATCACATCCTCTGTCAGTTACATTTTTCTGCTAGTGGGAATGTTACTATTCCAGCATTATCTTATGGTCTGATTAACATTTTATACTCTATAGCAGCTCTCACCCTAGGTTTTCAAAAGCATTTACAGTCAAGTCCCTCAAAGGTACACAATTTTATGGGTGAACTGTGCTACAGAGGCACCCAATGACTACCTCGAATAGAGTCAGCCACGTGTGACGCAGCTGATACTACAACTGAGAGATATCCTGTGGGCAGCAACCTATACTGTGCACCACCCAGCAGAAAATCCTGAAAATGTCCAACTGTCAATTTCAGCTGTAACCCCATATGATGCTTGCTAGTTTACTGTTTACCAGACTTTAGAGGAAAGTAATCATGCCCATGTTTACCCATAACAGCAGAATTTCTTCTAAGAATCACGGACTATGGTTGTGCAGAAGGAGTTACGTCTCAGAGGGAGACGTTGAAACAAAGATGCTAAATACATTAAGAACAAAACCTCTCTTCTCAGACGAGGCCTGTGAGAATAATAAGCCCAAGACCTGCTTAGCAAAGAAAAGCTGCTCTTAGAGCACTGCAGGTATTTTACAACAGAAATAGGAATTCTGCAAAAAATACTGATGACTTCCATATGTTTCCTACAAATGTACGAGGAGCATACTATGTTTTTCATCCCCATCCACCAATGTCTTTAGATTTCAGCAGCAAATGATGCGCTTCCGTCCAGGTCTTCTCACGCCAGCTCTTTCTGCTATAGTCTAATTCAGCTCCACAGCCCCTGAAGCTGCTCATTAAGCACAATCCTGCCTTTCCCCTGTTCCATATTTATAAAGATGACCTTGAAACATTCTCTGAAAGTATGTCCTTTACGTGGGGAGAAAAAGCTTGCTGACCACCCCTTTCCACAGGGTTGTATCTGGAAGTGACCTGATCAGCTTGCTAGATAACATACAAAGAAGTGTGTAGCAGAATTATGCATAGGCCATAGCCACAGCAGGTCGTTTGTCCCAGTAGCAACAAGGTAGTAAGGTCATTCAGCAGTGACAATGTAATGACACCGTAACTCTAGCCTTTCTCCTTTTTTTTTCCTTCGTCTCTTACAGCTATTCCCCCAGTAATTAGCCTTAGACTATTTCTCAGAACACAGAACACATTCTCTATGGGCAACTTGGAATCCATCTCGTAGCAATTACACTAACGATGTTAAAAACTAAACGTGGCAAGTACCATGTAGGTGGCACCCTTCTTCTCTTGGCTGGTGGAGTTTCAGTACACTTGTACGGAAATTAATCCTGCTGTGCTTAACAGTGCAGTTGTGCCAAACAGCACGAAATAAAGGCTGATGGAACCCTGCCTGTGTGATCTTGCATGGCTCGGGACGACCGCCTCAGATGCGAGCTTGCTGAGTGCAACCTTTTACAAGCTTTGACCTCAAGACAACTAAGCAAGCCAGTCAACAAGATAGTGAGGGGAAAAAATAAATTTAAAAAAATCATCAAATACAAACAGAACTTTAACGAGTGAATTACCTTCTTCCCACTGTGCATGGAATATCAATTTTTCCCTGGTTCGTTCTTAGGAAGAGGAGCTGAATTTAACAGATTGAGTTTCACTCCCACGTCAAAGTTTTACACGCTTACAAGAGAAGCACTTTTCCATCCATAGCCACACCTGGCTGACCACCTGCCACGAGCTGCACGCGCAGGATCTACCGTTCCAGTAAGGAAGGTGTTCTTATGAAAGGCACAGCTACAATTTAAAACCTTCAAGATTAGCTTTAATTAGCTTCAGATATGCACACAGTCCAGCTTGCTTCATTATAAAGTCTTAACCACTCGCTGCACTTACAATGCTGCTAACAATTTTCACCACTCTACAATGCACATTTCTGCAAGGCAGCGGCGATCAAGATGGGGCTCGTACTTGCATCATGGGATGTGGCAAAGCATACAGCTAACAAGTATGCCTCAGAACACGCTAGTGCACAGATACAACCACACCAAGCATTCAGTGGCAGCCAAAGTACACACATACACGCTAAGGAAATGGGATGGGAAATACATTTCTGAGTGGAAAGCAAGTCACAGAACAGAATGGAGGCCAAACCACTTTGTCTAGAAAACTACAGCTATTTGCACTTCAATTTACTTTCTCTAGAAGGCCTATCTCTCCATTTTGAAGATTTCTTTAGGAAATGTCCAGCCACACCTTGGTGATCTCAAAGACGTCAAGTTAGTTCCCACTTCCACTCGAGAGGCAGCAGCTCCACATCCTCATGCCTTGTTCAGGCCAGTGAATACGGCATATTATCAGACTATCAGACTGCTCTTCAAAGCTCACTTTTAAATTCTTTTAGAAATAACAGGAAGCTTCACATTTGGAAGCCAAACTGAGACAAAAAAAATTCCAGACAAAAGATGCCTGGAAACAGACCTAAAGGATATTTAAAACTAGAGCCCATGCACCTGCAACATGTAAGCTAATATTATTGGCAGCCGCAAAGCAAGCTAGGTGTACTACTGGTGAATGGAGGAGATACTCATACACAGTATTACAGGTTACATTATCAAGAGAGACTACAGCTTGCCTGTGATACTACATAATGCTCACTGATGCCTAGAAACTAAACTTTGCAGGACACGTGCGTAGTTTACAGTGAATGCCGCCCCCAGCTGAAAGGCATTACCCTTCTTCTACACTTCAGTCCTAACAAGCCTGTAACATCAATACCTCAGAGTAAATCTAAGAAAAGCTCATCGCCACATCCACAGGTATCATTTGAAAGTTATTTCGAGGTCAATGCAACGCAGAAGGAATATCTCAATGTTTCAAGAGCCATCAGTCTTCATGGGGTAACCTTAACTAGCTGTGGATGAACTACTGGCTCCTTTCGTCCTATTATGAACCCTCTTTAAGGAAGGAAGAATTGGTTTGGTCACACTCGTCTCTCCTTAAAACATTTGTTTGTTTCGCTGCCCGCTTCCAGGGAAGCACAGGTGTGCTCAGCCAGGACGCCTGGCACAAATCCAATTCAGCACTATTACTTGTGAAAAAGGAAGCAGAGTTTTACTAAAATAACGACTACCTTCTCCTCGGGTAAGTGTTATCAAGCATCTCCAGCACTACTAAATGCCCAAAACCCAAAGCAGATCAGCTGCATCCCATGATGATGTGCCCGTTCATACCAGCAGAACATACCATTTTTTGAAGTTCGTTGTCGTGTTCGTCTTTCAGTTACTAAAGAAAGAAATGTTATTAGTCAGGTCAGAGTACAACATAGCAATAAGGGTTATTCCTAGGGGTTGCTACAACAGAAGACTGACTTATTAAAAGAAATGCTGCAATGGTTGTGCTGTCTTCACAAGTGTAAAAACTACTCTGCTGCCCCCAAAAGACCTTTTTTTTTTTATTAAATGATTCTTGAAAGATTACTCAGATGAACAACTCTTACAAGTAGGAACCATGCTGCCTGCAGACAAATGTCATCAGTACTGGTTGCAGTTTTTAAAGCAGAAAATTGCAGTATTTCAAAGCATTTAAATATTTTACACCATTGTTTCCATAAATGCAATTCCTCCTTATTAACCATAGAACCATAGAATGGTTTGGGTTGGAAGGGACCTAAAAGGTCATGTAGTTCCACCCCTCCTGCCATGGGCAGGAGTAACGTCATAATCCTGATTTTTTAAAGTAAAATGCATTATCATTACATTTCCATAACTGTTCTGCTCTAAAGCATTGTTCTTTGCATTGGGAATTAAATTGGAAAAAACCCCTCCAAGTCCAATAATTAAGAAAAAGCACAAAAAAATGCAAAGTATCTCTCTGAATTCTCTAAGAACAGACAAAATGTAAACAGTACATTCCCCTGTGTTTTGCAACAAGTCTAGTTACTGGAACATAGAAAGACTTTTAGAATATAAGCTCAGATTCAGTTTTAATTATATCCTCTCCAAGCCTCAACAGAACATACATGCTATGGGGATGGGAAAAAAAGCTATAGAGAAAATTTACCGCAGTATCCATTTGAAATGTTGAGAAATACTTCAGTGTATTCCCTGTTTTCACTGTAATACTCCAGCTCCAAATGGAGGAAGCAGAATAGAGAGATCTGCTAAGATCACACTACACCATGCTTAATTTTCAAAAAAACCTGTTAAACTCATGAAAATAGCCACTTGCCACGTGGCATGTTTCTCAGATCCTAAGATACAAAGCATACAAACTACATCAATGGTGTCTGACCCAGACCATCTTGCTTCAGTTGAAAAACATTTAAAAAAGTGAATGTTAAGTGTGCAGCGGCCAAGCAACCTGAACTTCCTTATCAGTGTCAAGGGCAGCACCTCATGCTTAAGAGCAAGGGCGCAGGGCAACACAGAGCAAGCCGCAAATGCAGTGTTACTCACTTAAAGCATTTTATTCCAAGGTTTTGGCATCAATTACTGGGTTTGGGGTTTCTTCAGCTATACTGAACAACTTGGCTTACCTGGAGGTGCACTGTGCTTGTATTCTAGCTTATGCTGTGGATTCTTCCTGCAAAGAAGAAAACAGTACAAGCTTGATTTGCCACCTTGTTCCACGCTTAACAAGAACTCAGCAAGTTCCCAGAACTCCTTTGTATTTTGTGAATAATTTGAATTTCTTTTTTAAATAAAATTCTGTGACCAGTGCTTTACTGCAGTGTCTCAGCATATCGAATGTAGGGTGGAAAAAAAAAAAAAAGGGTTCAGTAAGAGTTCCTCTTGTTTCGGCCTTTAATTAAAAAAAAAAAGAAAAAAAAAAGCTGATCAAAACCAAGAGATGAGATAGTTCCCAAAGTTGTAAGATGAGATGCATTTGTTCAGCATAATAAGAACTGATCCAATTATTTACTCTCACTAGAAACGAAACCAGAACATGAACCTCTGGTGCATAAAGCACAATGCACGCCCAGTGCATCACAAGTCTCAGATACCCAGGCAAAGCTTCAATATTCTGCAACATAAAGCTACAAATCAAATAGTTTGGGAAAATTATTGCTTGTCGCAAAGTAGTATCACAGGGAAAGGACATAGAAGGATTGTTAAGAGAGATTATTCATTTCTGCAATATGCTGCTGCAATCCAGAAAGTTCAACATACAAGTGTGTATGTCTTCTATTAAAAAACAGCATCAATGCAATGAAAAAAATAAAATCAAACTTACTCTGGGATCTGCAGTAAATGCTGCCCTCATTCAGGCTGTGATCCAGGTCACAACACGCTGATTTATCCCCCTCCACACACCCCCACCCCCCAAGCAGTTATCCAATGCTGTTCTAATATTTTAACTCGGTCCCACTTACATCGTGCTAATCTGTTGTGTTAGTGCATTAGAGGCTTTTCTCAAGGCTGCACGTTAAAATAGTTTCAGCTCAATTTACTGTTTTGCAGAAAATTAAAAAAAAAAATATCCAACTTTGGAAGAAAACTGGATCAGTTGTCATAATTTTTGCTTCTGAAAAGAATGAAAGCCCACTATTTAAGAATGACATACCACGTGACATTGCTTGAAACACAAGATTAATTTCTGTAACTGCAGAATTTTGGGGATATTTTACAAAACACCCTTGCTGTGAAGACCGCCTTGTAAAACTAGTTAGTTATTTGTTTTCTTATTCTTCAAAACCAGCATACTCTTCAGTAGAAATACCTTATTTTCATGTCAAATAACGTGACAAATTCACATACTTCAAGTTGATTTACAGTTTTATGGCTACTGCTGTCCCAAAGTACATGACATGTGCATTAGAAGGGATAGTTATCTGAATAAAAACATGCAAGTACACCTTTTTTTAAATACACTGTACTGAAACAAAAACAGTTGCCTAATTCAGTGTTTTGCAAGTATTGTCAGCATCAGAGCATTTGATCCCAACTCAAGGCATAGCACTTAGATAATTCAATTAGGTATTCAAGTAGTAGCCAGCAGATAAAGACAACAAAAATAACATGAAAACCCTTCAAATGACACCTGTTGCTTCTACCCCCAAAAGAATGAAACGCAGATTAAGAAAAGATCAACTAATGCAGCACAGGAGTTGTCTTACCTGCAAGGGGAGACAGTTTTAGTTCCGCTGTACTCCTGGAAAGCATGTCGGCAATTTCATGACCGGTATAAACCCAGATTTCTGCTCCCGAGATGAGAAATTCATCTCACAGATGTTTTTCAGATGAGAAATACTTCTGTGTTAGCTGAACGTAAGATGGCTTTTTCCTAAAAGCTACCCTCATTTTCTTACATTTTGTGAAGAACACGCTCTTTAGGATCATCACACTTCCCAGGAGAGAGAGAAAATGTTTTTGCTCAAGCACAATCTTGAACAGCAGCTGTTCGTTTCAGTATGCCCCCACAGAAGGGCTGTTGCCTCAAAATATATCCCTTTGTCCATTGCACCAATTACAAAGCAGTCATGAAACTCTGCTAAATAGAAGTGTAAAACCTAGATGTTGAGAAACAAATGGAACAAAAGGATCTTTTGAATCAACAGTGGTTAAAAGAAGCAGCAGTCTGCCATGAACTGCATTTTCTTGCTGGTACCTAAATTATGCTTGCTTACACATCAAATACGGATTAAAACAGAGAGTTTGTACAAAACCTCAACAAATATTTTATCAATATCTAAACTAAAAGTTACATATCAGGAACAACGCGTAACAATAAATTATTGTTTCTATACAAGAAGAACAGTTTACTACATGTTGAAAAGTGAAAAAGGTTTGATTTTTGGGCCGCTGAATAGGTTTCAAAAGTCAAGTCTTCAGGTTCGCCGGCTGAAATCACAAAAAAAATTTTGCACAGACTTGGGTGCTTTAAAGGTAGAAGTCTGTCCACAGCAGACTTTGGAAGGCCACAGTCGAGGTTTAACATCACTATCCTATAGCCATTTTGCAACTCCAGGGGAGAACATTCTTAACCGGTAAAACAAGCAAAGCCATTTTGCACAGTGCTTCTTACCTGTAACAAGCCGTTCCATACGGACATTCAGGCCGGTTATCTTTGTTATCCTGAGTTACGATCTCGGTTTCATGATAGTCATCATCGTGAGGGTGACTGAACTGCTGAAAGTGAAGGGGATTCTTCCTGCAAAAGACAAAGATAGATCAAGAACCGACTATTCCATTTTTACGCAAGAAGTGGAGACAAGAAAGGTGTTACTGAATCAGTGACAACTCATTTTTCTGTGGTTACAGAAAGAGCAGCTTTTAACGTTTAATTTATGCAGAATCTAAGACCTGCTTTCAGGGTAAGAGAAGAAAAGTTTTGTCTCAGCACATGCCGCAAGAGGTTAAAACACAAATTCTCCTGTTTGCCACCAGCTCCAAGTTTCAGACCTCCAACACATACACAATCTCCTGATGTAGTCATATAGCACGAATCTTACTGAGCAGCTGGCTCCGTTAGGACTCCCTCTGGAGCTGTGCAAGTGCCACACAAACCTCTCGCAAAGTCTCAGCTCAAGCCGCAAGGATCACCCCTGGCAGCCGAGCAACTGCAGCACTGGAGACTTCCCACGCTCTCCGGTGATCGCCTGTGAGCTTTAGGCAATAGGTCTCAATCATTCTGTTCCGTGTGAAAGTTACTTCTCACTTGAATACTTCAAATGCCAGCGTATTATTCCAGAGGGATGAAGTACTGAGGCCTGAGCAACAGGCCCCGAGCCAAAGCTGACCTCTAGACAAACCCGCCAACCAAACATTAAATATATTTAGTATCCAAACATCAGCGAAATATGCACGATCATTAACTATGTATGACCATTAGCGAAAGACAGATAAAATATAATCATTAGTGAAGATACCGTGTGTCCTGCCTTGCTTAGAGGCAGGTGGTCAGGGCCATGAAACCAGGTATTTTCTGTGGTTAAAATCCAGCAGATACAGGAATCTCCCTCGGGTCCTCCCTGAGCCCTGGCCAGGCTTTGGTGGGATCTGACAGGAGAGTGAAACCAGATGTCTCTGCATTTGAAGTTATGTGAACTTGTTTATTCCCTAGTATAAAAGCCGGAGCCTCTCGCAGTGACGTTGGAGACCTCACCTACCAGATGCCCTGCGTAGGACTTCCCAGCTGCCGGGACAGGCTCTCCAGATCCTTGCTGCAACAAGATCCCCAGCGACTGCGGATCTGGGTGATGGTAATGTATTAGGGCAACTGGTGATGTATCTGTCTTAATCACTACAGCTAACGGTGAATAGTAATGATCGGGTGCATTGCCTTGCTTATCTCTTTCACCGCTTGAATCAGGGTATCGTAGGCTAACCCTTTTGTACGTGCATATGCCTTATTTTCGGCATTAATTTGAAACAAACAGTAAAGCAAGGTTATTTTGTGTATTGGTGTCTGTGTGCCATCTACCGACCCTGTCAATTGGCAAAACACGGAGCAGTCTACTGGACATGACACTGATGGTGCTCTCAGGTTTGCCTTGGCTACCGTGGCATTTTATTTGAAATACCAAATCACAACGACGACATGAAGTTGTACCGTAAGACACAGCTCGGAGCCACACCAACGTCAGTGATGAGAGCGCATTACCAGCATCCATGACTTCGTGCTCTACAACACTTAGTCGAATCCAAGGTGAGCAAGCAGTGAATACACATATATGCATCATTCAAAGGCCTTTTCTACTGCTTCTAGGCAACAGGCTTGCGTGCACACCGTACAAGACACAGCAACTATAAACAACATCACTTAGTGAAGATTTTCTGTAAAGCGATGCTAAAAAGAACACAGAAAAACACATCATGACTTCAGGAGAAATTCAGGTGACAGATCAAAAGACACTACATAAAAATTATGTCACAGCGTGAACATACTGTACTAAAAGCAAATCTACTTTTCCCCAATGATTTCTTTTAGAGACACTTTTTCTCAAGCGTATTTAAAAGCAAGAAATGGGAGATGCTTTAAGAAATGATTTTCCAAAAGATATCCGCAAAAGACTTCTGTGATTTACCACATCAATTCCCAGAACACATAATCTTCAACATGTTTGTGCAAATTATAAACGTTACCTGCTTGCCTCAAGCAAGAGGAACAACTTTAAACTAGAGCGAGTACTGCTTTAATTTGTACTTGTTACTGCTGCACTGAGAAACACAAAGCCAGAACCATGTATGTAGCTCGCCACATACACAACAGCTCCCTCACTGACCACAGGCACTCCTTCCTTTAAATTCACAACCGGCTCTTTGGAACTTTCTGCGGAACAGACAGTATTAATTTCAGCATTTCAACTAACAACATAAGAAAAAAGCTTTTGTTACAGCTTTGGCAAAACGACTACTTGAGTGCTGTGAGCTCTACTAACCATTCAGGCACCAAAAAAAAGACTAGATATTTAGTATTAATACTTTACATCTCCATTTGCCTGGTACCTTTCATTCAGGAAGCTCAGCAAGCAAGCTACAGATAAACTCTTCCATGAGTTACTTATCAGAGATCCAGTGTGCCTCAGATCTACTTACACAGCTGACAGACGCCTCGTCCTGGTCTTTTCTGTTAATTTCTGCAGACTGTAGGGTAAGTCAATACTGTTTCACTAGATATCACTGCAAAGTTGCATCTAGCAGTCTTTTATTCCACAAGTTCTCAGGAAACATCACCAAATTCAGGCTGGCTGCCTACTTCCTTTGCCATTCAAAAATAAATGGGATGAAACCAAGTAATTTTAGAGACCGCTTGCTTTGTTTTCTAAATGCACAGAGCTAACTTGCTAGCAATACTAGCTAGAATTTTAATTCGGTCATTTGAAACACAATTCATCTTCTCAAAGGGATACAGAAGCAGCTAATGCTCTGTGAAATCAGTTTAATACTTATTCCTACAATAAGATCCTAGTCACCAAGGAAAGAAGGCCTAACAGCTGTCAATTAGCTAACCTATTCTGTTTTAGGTGACAGCCAGTTCCTTTCAAAAATTTACTTCAAAAGCTATTTGGCCAATACCAAACAGCCCTTATTGCAGGAGAGAAAAAAAAAAAAAGAAGAGAGAGGAGAGAAAAGAAAGAGAGAGGAGAGGAAAGAGAGAAAAGAGTATAGGAGGAAGCAGTAAGAAAAAGGAAAGGGTCTCGATGTATGCTTCCTATCACTGGGCTTCAGGATTTTTTGGGCCAGTGGATGATGCTCCTCAAATTATACTTTACCTTTGAAGCACCTTAAACATGTCCTACTTCAGATGCTCAGGACTAGAAAAAAAAATAAAAATCATAGTTTATCCTACCTTGATGTGGATAATTTATACTCACTCCACTTCTATATGTTGTGCAACAATATCCAGCAAAATGAAAAGAAGCAGAGAAGTGCATAGCTTCTATTAAGCAAATATTATCCCTTCTTGCAAAAATCTTCTTCCTTTTATTAGGACTTTGGTTTGTTTGAGGGTTGTTTGGGTTTTTTTGAATACAAGAAATCACAGTTGTAAGAGCGCACCATCTTTCATGCTGGAAGTTGCACTCCAAAGTTATTTAGTTTTACAACAAAACCTCGCTGCATAGGAATATGTCATTAGTATGATCAAAAGAAAATCATTAAGCTTTACTTGCACAAAAATTAACCAATGAAAAGCCTATTTTAAGAATAAAGTTTTAGGAGACCTGCCTTCTCATAAACATATACAGAAGCTCTGAATTGGTGTCCCTGCGCTTTGCGTTGCAGAAAATTACACAAATAATTACACAAGTAAAACTTAGAAAGTTCTTCAGAATCGACGCAGTCATCTCAAGCAGAAGCTGAGTGTCGCTCAGTGAAATATTCAAGACAGTTTTCATCGATGCAGCTCCCAAAAGCATCTTAAAAGCTTCTTCTAAAGCAAATTTAAGTGGTAAGGTCAGAATCCCTGGCTCTTCATAATCACATGCAGGAGACTCCTGCCATCCCAAGGGCTTATTTTCTCAGCCTACTAAAGAAACTGGTAGTGAAAATATAATGAATTACCCGCACTAGCTGTAAAGCCATGGAATTCAAGTCTGAAGTTACAAACACCTTACACACACCTGCGGTGTAAGTTCTAAATTGTAAGTCTTATTAGAAAACAGGTCTCAAAAAAAGACAGATGCAAGTCTGTAGCTGCCAGAGGTACAAGCTGAAGGTGAAATGAAAAATACTGATTTTCATAAACAAACAAACAAAGATCAAAGTATTTCGAAGAATGCACACACAAATCCAAAGGTTGGTTGAGCGTGCCCTGCTTTGACAGTTCCAGGAAAGGTTCACACACACCCAGTCAGCACAGAACAGTATCACCGGCTAGCAAAAGGACAGAACCCTGGACCAAAATTGTGAATGACAGTTTCAGAGATGAGAGTTCAGCTGTATCGCACCGCTACTATGCAGCCCTTGAAATCGGGGGGTGGGTTCGGATTGGGTTTTATTTTTAATTCCCTATTCTTCTAACTTGGGAAAAACAAGCAGCAGACAAGAAAATGAACCAAAGACAGTATTCAAAGGGTCAGCTCCTTGACAACAAATATAGTCAGGCATAACATACACAGAGCACGTTGCCTCCTAGTGGGAACAGCAGTTTCTTTCGATTTGGTAAAAGCTTCAGACTACCACAGAAAGAGAATCTCACACTGAGGAGGACAACAAGAAGAATCATCTCTGGAGCGAGAGCTGTGAATCAAGCTGGATTCTTTCAAAAGCAGTGGTTTCCAATTCATAAACGAAGAAACTGAGCTATGGGTTACAAAGTTATTTCCTAAATGTTTCAGCTATGTGTTGTGTAAGAGACGTCTAATAAAATCAACTAAACTAACATTTCATCTTTTCAGCTTGTGCTGTTCTGCCAGGCACCTACCAAAGGTGCCTGTCATATCCAGAAGGCAAGTGTCTCTCAACAGCAGTTCACAAAATAAAGACTAGAAAACTGAAGAGCATTTAGTTATCGGATAAATGACATTTGATGACTATGAAACCTCACCTAGAAAGAACACTTTAAGGAAATGGCTTGGTTACCAAAGCAGTCCTCATTTGAGATGTTGACTCCTACAGCACCTTGCGTCAGAAGACACCTTTCATAAGGTGAATGGAAGGAGACGAAAACCAACTACTCATTGTACTGAAAAGAGCACTCAAAGCAGCTTCTCTTCCTCAGCAACTCTACAAACCAGGTTTTGCTCAAGGAAAACACCACACCATGAAAAACTGAATACGCTACCCATGTGTTCCTTCAAAGCGTCCACTCACATCACACATGCGTACATTTCTGTCAAAAACAGGGGTAACTGCAATGGCTTGCTTTACTCCACCACAGCCATCTCATCGATGCAGAATGACTCCTTAGTATTTGCTTTTAATGCAAGCCCACCAAGACAGACTACAAAGCACCTTGCTTTGCTGCAAACCAGCAGGTTTCGTCTCATGACAGTTCCTGAAGATCAGAACCGATGGGTTTGATACTTCCTATTTACAAATTTCTCCAACAAAGTAAGATTTTGTTATGTGCTATTTCAGAGCATTCTTTTTTCTTATAAAGCAACGCTTCCCAAAAGAGCTGCCGCCAAATGTTTTAGAATAAAGACCCAAGAAGAAATGTGCACGTGCAGACTCCTATTCCACATTACCTGTAACTAAAACTTGCCTTCCAAAACATTAGGAACCCTTCAGCATGTCAGAGCATTACACCAGCTTAACCCCCACACAGGGGAAAACTTGTCTGAGCAAAAAGAAAAGGAGCTGGAGCAAACTAAAGGCTGCATTTGGACTACCGGATCAGCTTGACTGCCTAATAAAACATGTTTCCCTCATAATCATTAAGGGCAAAAATTGAGATGCGTGAAAGTATGCTACGTGTAAACTTGAAGTCTGTAGCGTTCATTAATGCGACAGCTTTACGCTTTTGATATACCGTTACCTGCAGCAATAGGCACGCCAAATACATACAAGAACCCCTTTACTTGTCCTGGCTTCTTTTCTGAGCAACCTCAGGTTTTACTATCGCTCAAGCCGCTTGGGGGAAGAGGAAAAAAATACAAAAGCAATAATAGTAATAATAATTTTTAAAAAATAATCACAGGCCCCCCTGCTTCCTGGATTAGCCTTATCTTTTGTGCTTACAATGTACATGGATTTATCTGGAGCTCAAAACCTTCTCCAAAATGCAGTTTGCAGGTCACTGGTCACTTCCTAGCCTCAGGAACACCTCTAGATTCCTATCTTCCATTCAATACATTAACACACCACACTACAGACCTTGCCTGGGCAGAAAGAACGAGCAGGAGACCAGGCACGCAGCACTGGAGTTTTTGAACTTTGCTGCAACCTTTGTAGCGCACAAAACATCTGTATGACAGATCCTTCACCGTGAATCGAGAGGATATGAGTAGCAGAAAAAAAAAAAATAATATATTGTCCCTCAATTGAAGTATCACCAAAGACACTGACCAGGTAAGGGTACTGACCAGAGAAGGGTTAACAGGGAGTTTATAAGTGTGACTTGTTCGGGTTTTAAGGGGGGTCCGAACGCTTTAAAAAAAACCCAAAAGTGCAGACTGGCCAAGTTATAACAAAAGTAGTTCTTCATTATTTAGGGATAACAAATAGTAAGTATTTTAAATATTCAGATCACAAAGCATGCAATAACTTCATCTTTCATAAAAGTTTCAGCTGCTAATAAAATAAGCCCACAGGGTCTATGTTGGGCATTTCAATCATTTACATCTCTTCTCCCTGCTGGTACATGTACTCTACACACAGCGGGGTTTCTTTCTTTTCTTTTTAAAGTGGACCTTTGTTTCTTATTTCCTACGACACTGCACTGTTCAATTTGCTCAAGTAAATCATCCCTTGTTTAGGCTATACTGGCAGTTAGCAAGACATCCTGGCTCCTCCTTTTAGACTTTTAGAATTCTTGTTATGCCACTGGTTTCTCATCAGTCCCCCGTTTACCAAAAGATCTTTTTCAAATCAAAGCTTGTAACCGCTTTACTGTTTACTCCTCTGTAGCTAAGACAGTACTTCTTAATAACAAGCTAGCTTAAGCTAGTTTTATTTTTGCTTTACCTGTAACAGCCTGTTCCATACATGCAAGGTGTCCTCTTACGCTTGTTGTGTTTGGAGCTTTCTGAAGTATCTGCACTTCTGGTTGAATCAGAAATCTCAGTCTTGTAATCCAGATTTGCATCAGGCTCAAGAATCCCTTCCTGGGCACCAAAAGATTGGGAAGTCCTGCCCCAGTGAGCTTGTTGGCTTGTAGAACCAGTAATCTGCTCTTTCTTTTCTGTGTCCTCAATTCTATTTTCTTTACTGGAGATCTGACCTACTCTTTTAGACAATTTACTATGCAGCTGCCTATCTTTTTTTTCCAGAGAACTTCCAGGGGGTTTTGTTCCGGTCTTGCCATTTCCTTCCATGTTTCTCATGGTATTCTCAAGAGGAAATCCAGATGCATTCTGTGGAACAAGGTTACATTTTGAAGGACCTGAAAATGTACACGCTTCAGAATTAAAAGCTTTAAGGTCAACTCCGCCTCATCGTTCCTGTTTTCAAAGGGAGAGAATCATAGAAGAGCCCAGGTTGGAAAGGACCTCAAAAGATCATCTGGGCCAGCCTTTAAAATCTTCTACCCCACTTTCCAAACTCAAGTTAGCTGCTAAATACACCTGCTGAATGAAAGGCTCAAGTTCAGAACACACACGCACTTTAAAGGAAAACTTATTCTAGAGCTCCCGTCCTCAGCTTCAGTTCCCTCACGACACGGTCAGGCTCCTCTCTCACCACCTCGTTTGTGAATAGTCCAAGGACTTCAGTTTACACTAACTTTTGATTAGAAGTACTGCTCCTGAAAAATGAATGCGGATTATACATGTGACGATACAGTAGCCTCTATAAGAACGTACCCTCCTATACAATAATCAATTTCAATCCCTTAAATAGCAAGCTAGATGGAAGATATCTATTTATCTATATGCAGGAGATACAGGGAATTCATGACACACACCTTGAGCTTAATCCCACCCCAATAAATCTTAAACGCTTCAGCTTGTGACTCTAAATCATACAAGAGTTTGTCAGTAGACACCATTAAGTAAAAATTTCCCTTTTGACAAATCCTGCATTTTAAAGTTTGGAACACACGTCCGCTGAAAATAAGAGATGTGTGCTTTAGAAAAAGGATACGAGATACGTAACCAAGACAAGAGCACTGTCCCAACAACTGAGACGTCACCCAGAAGCAGACCTGTATCGAAGGCTGAACTACTTTGGTACATTACCAAACTATTCAAAAGTTTCTGCTCTCTACAGTTTGTGATCTAAGTTCCTCCTCCAGGAGATGTATACTTAGTTTACATGGATGTGTTTGGCAGAGCTGGAAAATCAGGTGGCAGTTACCTATTTGATTTTGTTCCTTTCAATGCAAGCCTCATAAACTGTTAACCAAAACCCGAGGCAATTACATGTGAGCAGCGGGGTGATTAAGAAAGGGCAAAGTCAGAATTAGTATCAAATGATCCAGACAGCAGCATATTTAGTAAGTCGGCTTGGAGACAAAGGTGACTTTTTTTATTAAGACTCCCAAATTAAGGCTCAGTAAACAACTGCCGCTTAGGAAATAACCCTTCATTTGCAAAGCAGAACTAAATGACTCTAATTTGCCACTTCCACTTGTGACTTCTCTGCTACATACTTCATACTGCGTATTACATGCCTGTATTGTATGTAATGAGACTAAACACTTCCACGGGCATGATGATGACGACTAGTTAAAAAACAGGTCGTAATCAAAGAAAACCAAAGACAACAGCGCTATTGGCACTCGCTATGACACACGTGTGACCTCTCTGCCATCTGGTGGCTGCTGGCACTTAAAAGAACTAAGAATCTTTTCAGTTCCTACCCTACAGGACATTTTCTCAGTTGCCTTAATTATGACAGCAGCAGCGTGATTCTGGTTTTGATATCAAAATGCCAGTCTTTTAGAGCTCTCTAAGATTATTACTTGTGCTTGAACTAACCTACTATTTTGTCTGCAAAGTTCTGAAGGCAAGTACACTGTGCTTCAGATAAGAAATATTTCTAGAACGATCAGGAGAAAATAAGTAAGGCTTCACAGAAGCTCACAAGTCAGAACACTTCTTCAGATAAAAAGAGCCACTACTTTATATCCCAACTATCCCGAAGGGTACGCTCGCCATGAGTAACGCGTTTCAGCTAACCTTAAGATTTAATTAAAAAACAAAACCCTAAGAGTTTTCAGTGTCAAAATCCACAAAGCATTATCTAGTAACGGGATTGTAAGTGTTTTATAGATCCTAGAACAGATCCAGGCAATTCTAATGCTAGAGATTAGAAACACCTCCCCCAGGCTGTTCACTTACAGGAAAAGTCAGTGAAAGCCTCAGTTTGCTCTCACCAAAATACTGTTTCACTTTGATAACGATCCTCCTCTTTTCATTACTAGCAGCATTTCACTGCCTATAAACGCAGCTGTAATTTGGGGACACACAGAGACTGACCAGCTGAAGCGTCTGTTCGCTTATTGCCACAGAGCATTTTGGATTTCAGATTACTTTTTCTTGTCTGTCCTTCTTTTTTGACTCAGATTTTGAGATCGTGGCACAAGCACACTCCATGCTACCTTTCTTCAAAGCGCAGCAGTTGCTACGCCATGTACCATCGTTCCCTGACCATAAAACTCTACCGAGAACGGCACGAGTTTGGGCAAAGTCCAGTACCACATTACATCAGTGTCATACCATCACCTATCCCTAAAAGGTTCTCGGAGAAAGAAACCACACACCAAGCCACTCCTAGGACCAGTACTTTGGCCCATGTCTACCAGCCTCTTGCTGTAAAGCTGAAAAGTCTGGTATTCCTGTGGAACTTTGGGAGCCAAAGTTCCAGATCCCAAGGAAGAAGTGCAAAAAACCTACTCTCATGAAGGCTTCCACCGTCCTCGCTATAGAGCTCTCCAATGGACTGGCATTTCAAAACAACTGCTGAACAACAAATTACAAGCAGAACACACGTAGACCCAGCCTTCAACACCACACTGTGAGCTACATTCTCAGTTTTTGAAATACCACGGTTCTTCCCTGAGCCAAAACATTACCTGAGATGAAGGGACAGGCATGGAAAGACAGCTCCTTTTCCCTTCATCTTGCTCTTCACCTTCAAAATCCTCTGCAGTTTCTTCAGAAGCTGATCTCTTTTTCTGCTGCACATTTACTTCTGGTTTTAATGACGCCGTATTACTTTTTCCTCCTCTCCCTTGGCCTTTTTTCATTCTACTACCTTAAAAGAAAAACAAAAGGGTTCTTTTGGAATGCAACTTTTTACAGTGAAATCCTGACCACATTAGAAATCTAAATCTGCGCTGAAGCAGAACATTGGGCAAAAAGCACGAGAAGTAGCAGCGCTGGGCATGTGCTGTTTCAACCACACATTTTTCATTCCCTGCTTACAGGAATAAAAAGCATATTTTAGAATGAAACAGATGCTTGAGGGGCAAATTTGCAGGAAAACAATAAATATGTGGCAAAGGATATTCGGGATTGACTGTCTCAGTGCCACTGACAAGTTCATTTCCACAATAGGAGCGGATCAGTAAACTACACGGTCCAAGGACAACTTTTACCACACATCTTTTGTGTTAGTATCACCTCAGATAACCACTTTATGCACACAAACATCAATTAGGACACGGCAAAATCAGGGTATGCCCACCTGCCTAGTCACCCACATCACAGCCCATTATTTCATCGGCCAGTAACCAACAGAAAGACAGCGAACGTTGTGCCTCCCGTTGGAAAGCTTCACAGCTCAGAAAACCGCAAGATCTCTGTCCTGAAGGGCTATTGCTGGATATACAGCTGGGAGACAGCCAGGGCCAGACAGCTCCATCTGCTGCAAAACGCATGCAGAAGGAAAATACTTGATGCCATTTTGCAAGACTTCAAAAACTCTCCCCCTTCAAAAAATAGCCATGTGCCAGAGTCATGTTTACAAAGCAAGGAACGGTTCAAATTTTAATGTTTGACTTCAAAATCACAAATCAGCGTTACCTTCCCAGTAAGAAGACAGACAGGGGGAGAAGAAAAACAAAAAAGGGGCAGCCTCTTAGTTTTACTCTCTACCTTTCTACCTTCCCACCCAATATCACCTTAGCAAGATGCAAACCGTTTCACAGTTTTAAGGAAATATTTTAGATTTGCAGAAGAGATCGGTTGTTTTATTAAAGCAGCCCATCCTAAACTAGAATCATTCCCTCACATAGGGATTTTTTAAACAGCTCCAGCAGTGTTCATACATATCCCTAGCTCCCCCAAGGTCAGGCCTTCAACAGCACACAGGTGTCCCTGGCCCACACAGCTTCAAATCTCTACAGCTACCTGACCAAAGCGTTCAGCCTTTGAAACAAGCGTTAGATACACATACATATCAAAAAGTACAGTACTTGCGGAGACAAAACAAACGAAACCCCTCACCCTACACACATACACCCCCTCCAAAGGCAAGAAAGCAATCACGCTAGCGCAGGACCAAAGACAGTCAGCAGAGGTCCTCTGGTACCTGCAATTTTTATATCCGAGGGAATAAGCCAGCAGGGAACAGTCTAGAGTTTGAAAGGGGAAGTAAGGGGGGGAAAACTTTTGTAAGTTCCTGGTACTTTTGTAAGTTCCATCCAAAATGGAACTATTAGGCATGCATTCATATTCTTGTAAGGGAATGAAAATTTTGGATTTTGTTTTTCTAAAACCAGGGAAATATGCACTTGACAAGTAATTTAATTAAGTCAAGTACACAAGGTGAGTTTCTGGTGATACAGAGTGAGGCTCTAACAGTTAAAACAGAGACCTTTATATGCAAGTGCTTTTTGTCTCTGGTTTTTTAAACAAGCATTAGGAAGATGGAAGTTAAGGGGGGGAAAAATTTTGACTCACATTCTGAACTGCCTACCAAATGAAACTATTGAAAATAGTTTCACTTTCAAATGAAAATTTGAAAAAATGCTGCTGTCTGGATCATTTGATACTAATTCTGACTTTGCCCTTTCTTAATCACACCCGAGGCAATTACATTTGAGCAGCGGTTTTGGTTAACAGTTTATGAGGCTTGCATTGAAAGGAACAAAATCAAATAGGTAACTGCCACCTGATTTTCCAGCTCTGCCAAACACATCCATGTAAACTGATCAGAAAGAGCTCTGTCACACCCAGGACTGATGACAAAGGAGGCAGAAGTCAGTCTCTGTTGGCTGCCAGGCATGGAGCACGGGAAGAGAAGGAACAAATTAATACTTTCTATCACCACCATTACAATTACAGTTATATCAAAGCACATAAATATATATTGGTGTGCAAACGTACTACACTGCAAACCTACCTCCTTCCCTTAGAGGCTCAGAAATCCTCTGAACCAGGGGGTCTCTTTCCAGCATCCAAGATGGAAGCACTCTCTTTCTTTGAATAGATTTTGATGGTTTGCTTTCATTATCGCCAGAAAGAGGAACCTGAAAAAACATTTACTCTTTAGTACCTTTTCCCAGTTACAAAAGAGGGGAGGAAGAAATAGATGACAAGTTTGTACCAGTTATGCCCTTCAAATGCAGCCTGGACAACTACCTACTTTTTGGATGGTGTCCATTGCCTGAAATTATTTTTTTTTTTCCCCCACACTTCCCCCTCGCTCAGAAAAAACAACATCTATAGAAACCTTCATGCAGTAAAAAAACCTCTTTAGACCTTTGGAGGAAATACCTGAAAGGCTACAAACTTCAAGTTTCATAGAAGAGCCTTACCAGCACCTTGCTATAGAGTTTCCACATGTAGAGCTAAAGACAAACAGCAGGTTTAACAAACAAACACCTATTTGTCAAAAAAAAAATTCCCAACCAATCAACTAAAAACCCAGAAAAGTCTTGCTACCCTTCTTTCAACTTACTTCTCTAGAAATGAACCACACACTAAACCTTGGCTGCAAAAACAATGCAAATACACCAAAGTCATGTTCGACACATATTTCTTTACTGCAAGTAATGCCATCAGTTTGAATCTTTACTTACTAAAAGGTAAGTAGCCATCCAGGGATCTCAGCTACAGTAAAGGCTGATACTTCATTTGTTATATGTAGTTATTATCTACTATA
Organism: Falco naumanni; assembly: GCF_017639655.2. NCBI lineage: Eukaryota > Metazoa > Chordata > Aves > Falconiformes > Falconidae > Falco > Falco naumanni. Next base: position 85,083 of record NW_024427323.1, on the reverse strand, counting down.
CAATGATGTTGACCCACGTGTCCCTTCTAACTGGATACACAACAGAAGATCTAAGAAAAATCCCACTTGCTCCATACACTATTTATCAGACTGTCTGAAAGCCACTTGACTTGGTAACATTTTCAAAAAGCAAAAGATGGTTTTTTTGAAAACTCTGTTTTGCTGGACAGCATGCTGGCTACCAGAGAAAAACTGGAGGGCTGGTTGTTTGGCTGTGTGTTTGTAATGGATCTTGACAACACAGCTCCATCACAGCTGTACGACTCAAATGAAATAGGCTGCTAGGACGCAATAAACAGACACTATTTACAGGCAGCACAAGGTATCTGCAGGGCAACTACAGGCTCTCCAGAGAGACATTTTAGAGGCTTCTAGGCGGGTTGGAAGAACAGTCATTCATTCCCCTGGACCTTCACAAGTACTGACAGGGCAGTAACTGATGCAGACCACACAACTGAACTGGACTTTGTTCTGTAGTACTGAACTCAGCTACAATATTGTTAGTTCAAAACATTCTTGTAGCAATGGCAATTTTTTTATATTTGAGAGGTTTTATATTTGAGAGATATATATTACTACTGCAGCGTAATTATCATAAACAGAAATACACAACAGAAATGTATTTATATACTCGTAGAGTAAGCCATCCCAATCAATGAAACAACAGATATAAGTTCACAATTTTGACTGTTGTAATACTCTATTAAAAAAAATGCAACACCCTTTTAATTTTCAACACATGCTTACAAACATTAAAGTAAAATCTGAAGCACTCACCAAACATGGCTCCTCCAGAGCGGCACCACAAAGGGATCCTCTGCGGCCGAGCGCTCAGGGGCTCCTCAAATGCTGCACCATCAACGGCTCACCAGCGTGGCACCACCAACGGCTCCTCCGATGCAGCAAAGGGGCTCCAAGAAGAGCTGGGCATCAAACAAACTGCTCCTCCGGCGCTCCCTGCTAACCACTGCTCTGCTGGAGCGGCACAAAGCCATCCTCTGGAGAGGGGCCAGGACACGATCCTCCGGCGTGGTGACACCAGGACGCCTCCAGGACCGCAAACACCAAGAGCTTTGCTGCGGCGAATGAAGAGACGGGACGCAGCTCGATGCAAGCAAATGTCAATTGATTGTACAGAAGCACGAGTTTCTAGACACGTTCAGAAGCTGCGCGTTTTAAACAGATTGGCTCTTGAAGCTCAGCATTGCATACTGGGCAATCCCCGACTGGTGGTTAACTGCCAGCAGCTAACAGCAAGGTGGTACCTTTCCTTGGCGCCAGGCGCCACCCGTCTCCCACTCCCCTGTGCTCTGTAAACAGGTCTCATCATGTTAATTGCTGTCTAGACAAGCTCCAGCACATCCCCCTCAGCTAACCGATCGCCGCGCATGGTCCTAGTTTCCAGCCCGCTCCTGCATCTCCCCCTTCCTGCTGCACAAAAAGAACCTTGGAAACCGAACGAGTAAAAACAAGGTATAAGTAATAGAACAAATAAAAAAGCAACTAAGACACATTATCAATGTCAAACTAACCCACTGTCTGTGTTCCACACAATTTTACAATTTCCCCTTTTTGTTTTTGAACAGCTGGTACCAGGTTTGCCATGTTCTGCAGGGCCCTTGCAAACATCACAGCAACCAAGGGAACAGCAAACAAACAATCCTGCCAATTGAGGGAATGGATGCCAAAAAGGCTGACATTTTCTCAGATTTTGATACCATGTTGCTGCAACGGGGCGCCTAAAATCCACGCAGCGCATACCATCAAAATCCTCACAGCCACGTCCCTGAACCAACAACAAAAAGCAGTGGCAATTTTGACTCACCTTCTGAACTGCCTACCAAACAAGGTGATTTAACTCTTTAATGCTTTCCCTGCTGTTACTCCGGGAAACAGGAGAACCGCTGCAATAGTTCCCATCGTAGCCTCCTACTACATTAGCATCTACAGAAAGACAATTATCGACATTCAAAGTGTAAACAATATCATCTTCTTTTGGATTAACATTATACATAGGTGGAAGGGCACACCAAACAAGAACTGGTTCAGTCAAAAAGTTGGAAACATAGCATGCCTTCTCTGAACATACCTCTGGGGTCATTCCCTTCATTCCCTCTCTTTTTTATGCAAAGAGACACACTTTAGCATAACAGAGAAGCCCCTATTTACACCTCTGAGCCCGGACACAAACCGCAGCTGTATGCTCCACCAGGCTCAGGGCAGGAATCATTCATGCAGTTACATAGCTATATATCACTACAAGCGTGCAGACACCTATTAAACACTAGATAACCATGTTTATCTTTCCTAGTCTCCTTCACAATACCTAGCTCTTCTCTCATCTCTTGTTAGGTCAAAATATTCTCCAGCTTCCTCTCCTATCTCTCTCTTCAGACATTCTCTGTCCTCTTCTTTGCTTGTTAATTGCGAGGAGGCAAAGGGGGTGTGTAGCTGGGTGACCACGACCTGCTTTATGTTACAATCAACTAAACACTGAATACAGGAAAAAAAGGCATGGGAGACATCAGGCAAACATCAATAAGGTGGTTAAAGGTAATTATAATAAATCCTGTAATACTTTTGAGTCATGGCCCAAAGTTTCCCAGCCGTGAGAAGAGACCAAAGGCATCCCGCCCCTGGCTCTGTTGCAGATCTTTGCTTTAAGGCTTTGAAGTTTTGTATACTTTTGTAAATTAATTCACAGTGGTCACTCAGATTCACGTAACACATCCTATCAAAGCCTTCACACTTGTGTCCCTGTGCTAATAATAAAAATCAGTAGCAACTCGGTTCTGTAGCAACATATGATGGACAGAATCAACATCTGTTAATAAGCCAGAAAAAAACACACCAGCATTTGTGACGTGCGGAATTAGACTCTATAACTCGAAAGTTATAAAGTAGGTGTGTTTATTGCGCGCAGATGCACGGGGGATCGCTCCTCCACAAGCCTGCATACCCGAAGTGACGAACCATCCTACATTTATACAATGAAACAAATGAATATTCAATTAACGCCTATACATATTCGTTACCTAAACCCCCGCTTCCTATATCAGTCCGTTTCCTGGAACGTGGTGGTCTTGCAGGGTTGTAGGTGATTCATGTCCTTGTGACCATCCGATCTTCTCCAGCAAGGAGACTTAGCACTCCCTCCCTCTAGATAGCATTGGAATATCTCTCATCCTTTTCTCATTCTTTTTTTAATAGCCCCTTTGTTAGAGGAAGAGGGGCAGGCGTCTCCTCAAAACTGTAGTTGTCTCCTCAGAGCTGTGTGCCTATGTGACCAGACACCGCACCCATGACCAGTCACCACATTCCTGGGCAGACATATACAATCACAGTCGGTGTTCCATCGTCCCCATTTCACACTATTTCTCCATATCAATCCCCCCTTTTCTATTAAATTAAGTAAATTCTTTTACTTAAGCAGTCTTCCCGAATGACATAAAGCATCATACATAAGTGTTACCCTTTTAAACATTCTCCAAACCCACAAATATAACATAATGGCTAGTATTAAGGAAATTCCTAAACTGATCAATAAGATCACAATGGGGTGTACCATAGTGTTAAGAATTGATTCATCTTTTCTACCTGGCCACTCGATTGTGGTCGGTATGGGGTATGTAATTGCCAATCTATTCCTAGATGGGGGCTGATCTGTTGCACTATTCTGGACACAAAATGTGGTCCTCTATTCGAGGACATTACCGCTGGGACTCCAAACCTAGGTATTATCTCTTGGAGCAGTATTTTGGTCACTTCCCGGGCTTTAGCAGTTCTGCATGGGAAGGCTTCTGGCCAACCTGAAAAGGTGTCTGTTAGTACCAATAAATATCGATACCCCCCTTTTCAAGGAAGTTCCGAGAAATTGGGTCTGCCAATGTTGCACTGGAACATTTCCTCTACTAATGTTCCCTAGTTTCATTTTATTTGCTTTATTGGGATTATTGCATAAACACATTTCACATTGCTGAGTCACCTGTTTTATTACAGTATACAAGTTTTGCCCTATCAATTTCTGATTTAGACTTTTATATAAAGCATCAGCTCCCCAATGCGTCTTATTAATAATAGGGCTGTGGTCCATATTAAATTAGATGGTACCACTATATGACCAGCCCTTAAATAAGTCCACTTACTTAATTTTATTTTATCATTCATGTCCTGAATTCTCTTTAAGTTTTCTTTAGAATAGTTTGGCTCCTGATCTGTACTTACAGTTTGGATTTTATCGTCTGGTATTAAGGATAATTCCTCCTTTCCTACCTCCTCTGTTACTCGTCTGGCCTCATGGTCGGCCAGGCGGGTTCCAATTTCCAAATCAGTGCATCAATGGGCCATCTTATGTTCTTCCTTCCTGGATGATCCTCTTATAACAGAGGGGGCCATTCCTCACATCAAGGTCTGGCATGGCATATGTTCCCACCGCTCAATGCCTACTGGGTTGCAGCCAACAGCAGAATTCAAGATTCTTCTTGGTGGCAAACACAGGGGCCAACCCAGTCTTGCCCTTGACTATGGTAGGAGGCACCTGACCAACCTTATTCCTTGTATTTCGTTGTCAATGCAGATGACGTGCGGAAAGCAGACTCCACAATCTGTAAGATTGTAAAGTAGGTATGTTTATTCAGCGCTGGGCAGCACGGGGGAGTAGTCCCGCCAAAACCGTGCGCGCCTGATACGAAAACTTGCTCTGTTTTTATAAGACAACTCATTACATATTCATAATATGATGTAATACGCCTATACATATGCATTACCTATCCCCGCTTTGTATTAAGATTAGTTCTGCAAGTCATTTCATATCTCTCTCCCGACTGAGTTTGCGCAGTGTCCCCTGGTGGTGGTCGTCAGGGGTCCTGAGGATGAAGGCAGGTGAGTCTTCCTCGTGACCCCCACATCTGGCGCAGGCTCAGTAACGTCCTGCTCTTTGTCCAAACCGCAGAACCAGCTTTGGCTTGTTCTTGCAAGGTTGTAATCTTTCTTTGGACTTATATGGTCATAAAGCTGGACTTATATGGTCATGAAGCCCTTTACTCCCGTACACCTTATCACAGTACCCAAGCAAACCGTGTAAGATTTGGCAAACAGCTTAAATTTTACAACTTTTACCCTAAACAGCTAAACAGACTATTACAATTGTTAATCTCTACCCTATCTCTTACCCCCCCTCTCTCTCTCAGTCCCCCCTTTTCAAAGAAATTAGTAAATTCTTTTACTCAGACTCGAAGTATTGATTAGATTCCAATTTTTGTCGCAGTTGATTTCTCTTCCATTCGCTATAGGAATTTCCAGTTCCCTTAAAACACCAAAATCCACAACGGACAGCTATACTAATAATTAAAAATAGAAAGACAATTACAATGATCATTACAAATAATTGTTTTAACCATGTTAGATTGGGCAACCAGGATGTCAATTTCTCCCATAATTCAAAAAAACTCCAAGAAGTGTTGTCTTGTGTCACTTTATGTAGAATATTTACTTGTTTCCTTATTTCTTGGAGGTCCTCGGTGATTCGCCCGCTCTGATCTGCATACATGCAACAATCTACATTGATCACAGTGCATACCCCTCCTTGAAAGGCTAATAGCAAATCTAAGGCCATACGATTCTGTGATACTATTTTCGATAAGTCAGTAACTTCCTCCTGGAGTGCCAGGAGGGCATCAACTGTTCTATTTTCCACTGTTTCTATTACAGCTGAGATGTTTATTATTGCCTTTTCCAACTCACAGAGTTTCATCTGCACATCCCATAACAAGTCACTGTCATGGCAAAACACACAGATTTACATTAGTAGATCTACTACAGAGTGTATTTTATTTCAGGTTTTCTGCCAATATCCCCACAGCCTTGCTGACCAAGGGATATTGTTTTTATCTGAACTGGGCAAGCCTCCCCCTTATCATTTTTACTGTAACAGGTAAAGCATTTTTCACCTTTTATTTTCGGATACACCTGGTTAAAAATTTATTTTACTTCAGGGAGGTCCTCTTTTCCTCTTTTCTGTTGAATTAAAGATAAGCTTAATATTTCAATTACTTGATCATTTTTAACTTTTATCTTACAACATGTTTCATTCTGGTTGCTGCACAGAAAGAACCACAACCTCAGCGCTCTCATTTTTTTTTTTATTTTTTTTTTTACACAACATTTCTCCTTCTTTAAACGTCTAGATATTCTAATAAATCTCATCCCAACAAAGATTTTGGTGAATTTGGCATTCTTATTTGTTTTCTTAGTTTGTACTTTAAAGGTTTCAGGATGTTTTCCTGGTGGCCAGCAGCTCCCACAACTGTAACAATTTTTTTTTTTATTATTATTATTTTTTTACTGAAGTTTAACAAATAAGTTGGTTTCCTATTCAGTAAAATTCCACCTCATACCCATTCCCTGCCCTAAAGGGGCCGTTACCGGTCCTGTTGTACTGCAAATGCTGCAGCAATTGGGGTGACATTGTCAGGTCCTTCTGCTCAATTGTCAGCAACAGCAACCCCCTCCTCCCCACCAGCAGGAGGATTCGGGGCAGGAGATGCTCTTCCTGCTCTGCAGGTTACACAAGCCTGCCTCTGCAGCAGCACTTCTGTTTTAACTCTTTCTTACCCTGAATGCAAATCTGCTACTTGTTGCTTTAAGTCTGTGTTATTACATATCAGCCTTTGCAGGCAAACAGCAAACACCCTGCCATGCGTCCAGCGTGACTCAGCCGCACCTTCGAGGGGGTACGGGGGTTTGTACAAACTCACCCCAATACTTTAACACTTTCACAGGGTCTTTGACTCTCCACCCCCCTCCCCCGGCTTCAGATCTTACATACATTATCACAAGTTTTTATCTTACAACATGTTTCATTCTGGTTGCTGCACAGAAAGAACCACAACCTCAGCGCTATTTTTTTTTTTTTTTTTTTTTTTTACACAAATATTTCAACAAGAACTTCCTTAAAGCTATTAAACAGGTACACCAAAAACCTAAAATTTTAACCAGAGGACTAACGGTGCCCCAAAGAGAATGTGGATCAAGGCCTTGCTCATTAGCCTCTCCATTTTGTACCTCCGTAACACTAAAACCTTTAAGACCGCCATATAAGTATTACTCTGACAACTGTGTTTGCCTGTTTATCTTAGAAAATTTCAGTATTTCTTTACAATCCATTAAGCACAGGCATAATTACACACATTTATTTTAGGATACTTCTGTGCCTCCCACAATTTAAGCCTATAAGAAGACGCTGTTTAAGCATCATATTAACTCAGGTTAACCAGCAGCAGCTTCAGTATTCGAATGGAAAGCCACAGACGTGTTCACAGTCACCAAAAAAATATCCCTGCAAATAAATCTACAAATCAGTTACTGAACTTGGCTTTGTATTGTGGAGCTGAATTGGAGCAATGCCACTGTCAGCTGAAATTAAGCAAAGTGCTCCATCCCCCCCACAGGCAGAGTAGAGCTAGTTTTGCATACAACGTGGACATCCTGTCCACAGCACAGGTGTTTAATCTTACAAATCTCCTTCTGCTGCATCACCCTACCTGCACAACACTGACACAGCCTCAGATCCTCATGTAAATATACTATAGTAATGCAACTTACATAAAGCAAGACACTGAGTACAGTTTTGTTTGTTTGTTTTTTTTATCCTTTTCTAGAGCCATAATCAAAGATCAGGTGGTGTTAATCCCACACTCCTCCTGTCACACAAACATATCAGCACACATTACTTCATCCCATTTTCCTTCTCTCCATACTGCAGCAAAGTATTTTCTTATTCACATTTCCACCAGCAGACCCTCCAATATCCCTCAAAACACATCCTAACGGGCTTTTCTTTAAAATCCCACCACTCTGTTTTCCTCCCATTTTTCCAGCTTACACTCACAGAACACACTTATCACTTACAGAATTACTACTTACAAAACGCAACACACAGGTATCTTTCTACAGCAACACCAAGAGCTCACTATTATAAAAAATATAGCCGAAATCACAGTAACAATTATCAAAGTCAAATTCCACATTCCATAAATCCGGTAACCAAAATAAGCAACACTGCAGCAAATAAGCTTTATAAGCAAACTTGCCAGGTTCCAGATGGCAATTAAATGCCGATAAAACCCAAACAGAACCAGAAGTATACTTAGGGTGTCAGCCACAGAAGTATACCTGAGTTTTCCAGACCAGACGTATACCCGAGAAACTAGTTCCCAAGCACACCCAGACGTATACCCGAGAAACTAGTTCCCAAGCATACCCAGACGTATACCCGAGAAACTAGTTCCCAAGCATACCCAGACGTATACCCGCGAAACTAGTCCCCAAGCATACCCAGACGTATACCCGAGAAACTAGTCCCCAAGCACACCCAGACGTATACCCGAGAAACTAGTCCCCAAGCACACCCAGACGTATACCCGAGAAACTAGTCCCCAAGCACACCCAGACGTATACCCGAGAAACTAGTCCCCAAGCACACCCAGACGTATACCCGAGAAACTAGTCCCCAAGCACACCCAGACGTATACCCGAGAAACTAGTTCCCAAGCACACCCAGACGTATACCCGAGAAACTAGTCCCCAAGCACACCCAGACATATACCCGAGAAACTAGTCCCCAAGCACACCCAGACGTATACTTGAGAAACTAGTTCCCAAGCATACCCAGACGTATACCCGAGAAACTAGTTCCCAAGCATACCCAGACGTATACCCGAGAAACTAGTTCCCAAGCATACCCAGACGTATACCCGAGAAACTAGTTCCCAAGCATACCCAGATGTATACCTGAGAAACTAGTTCCCAAGCATACCCAGATGTTACCCTGCGGAAATCAATTTTCTCGTCTTACGGGTAACCCCAGATTACCGGTAATACCAGAATACAGCAATAAAGAATACTATCACTTACAGGAGATGGGATTCTTGTCTGCCTCCGCAGTGATCCGATGAGTTGGGGAGTCCCTCCGGAAAAATCCCGGGGGTACCCAAGGGAGTCCACTTCCCAGCGGGTCCTACGGTCAGGCAGAGAGCCGTCCCATCTGGGGTGCCAGATTGTTTCAAAGAACGTCTTCAGAATTTCTTAGTGATTAAGTATTCTTTATTGTCGGCGCCGGGCGTACGGGGGATCCTTCCACCAATCGTACACACCCAGAGGGGCAGGTTATCTTATATTTATATAATGAAACAATGAATATTCCATTAACGCCTATACATATTCATTACCTGAACCCGCCTACCCTCGCTTCATATGTTAATTAGCTTATCAGTCTTTCCCGCTTGCGCAGATTCTTCCAAAAATTGTGGGCCGGGGTCTTTAGAATGTGGGCAGTGGTCTATGGGAGGAAGGCTGTAGGTCTTCCTCATGGTGTACTTTTCACCTTTTGCTCATTATGTGATGGTCTTGCACATTTGCAGTGTTCTTATCAGTCTGAGGTAATTTATGCCCTTGCTGGCCATCTGCTTTTCTTGCTTAATTATTTCTTTTACCCTTATCTGTCCTCTCCTGCTGAAGTGTTCCGCTAAAGTTTTAACACAGAAGGTCAGCAGATAGGCGGATGTCTAACAAAGGATAACAGAACAGACACCACAGGTAGATGAGTCACATGTGGCGGTACATGATACCTACAATTGTTACAGTGGCTAACAAACATGACCACTGTCATTTCTTTCAAAGTCTCTAAAGTTTCTTGACTGCTCGCCTGTCTCAGTGAGTACAGGTTTCTAGAGCGTCTTAAAACTTCTTCAAATATTTAAAATCTCTAAAGTTTCTTGGCTGCTCACCAGTCTCGATGAGTACAGGTGTTATCCTCGGGGTTTAGGTTGTCTGCCTGGTCCAGCCAGCAAGACGATCGTTCAGCCAAGACGTCTCCTCCAGAACACAGCCCTCTTCCACCAGCTGTCTTTTTTACCGACCAGTTCCGTCCTTATTCTTCCAAGGCTTCGGAACGCCACCATAGGGGTCACCGTTTGAGGAGACTGAGGCAGGGACTCCCGGATCTGACTAGAAGACCCTTTGTGAGTCCATATACGTCTCCTTCTGGGGACGAAGCCTGACTCCCCGTTATGGATTTCCCACAGCTCACCTCTCAACTCCGGAGGGATTTCAGGCCGGCTCCTGCTTCCTTTCAGCAGATCATGCAAAGTTCTGTGGGATTCCCTGCAAGTCGCTCAGATAGGCGATTCGAGAGCCCTTGACGTCAGATCCTTAAACGGATCACATCGGGGTCACCAATTTGAGGCGAATGAAGAGACGGGACGCAGCTCGATGCAAGCAAATGTCAATTGATTGTACTGAAGCACGCACCAGCAAAGGGGCTCCAAGAAGAGCTGGGCATCAAACAAACTGCTCCTCCGGCGCTCCCTGCTAACCACTGCTCTGCTGGGGCGGTACAAAGCCATCCTCTGGAGAGGTGCCAGGACATGCTCCTCCAGCGTGGTGACACCAATGACACCTCCAGGACGGCAAACGCCAAGAGCTTTGCCAAGCACAAAGCAAGAAATGGCTCCTCCAGAGCGGCACCACAAAGGGATCCTCTGCGGCCGAGCGCTCAGGGGCTCCTCAAATGCTGCACCATCAACGGCTCACCAGCGTGGCACCACCAACGGCTCCTCCGATGCAGCAAAGGGGCTCCAAGAAGAGCTGGGCACCAACAAACTGCTCCTCCGGTGCTCCTTGGTAAACACTGCTCTGCTGGGGTGGCACAAAGCAACCTCGAAGCTAGGGCCAAGACACGATCCTCCGGCGCGGTGGACACCAAGGATGCATCCAGCAGGACAAAAACGCCAAGAGCTTTGCCAAGCACAAAGCAAGAAATGGCTCCTCCAGAGCGGCACCACAAAGGGATCCTCTGAGGCCGAGCGCTCAGGGGCTCCTCAAATGCTGCACCATCAACGGCTCACCACCGTGGCACCACCAACGGCTCCTCCGATGCAGCAAAGGGGCTCCAAGAAGAGCTGGGCATCAAACAAACTGCTCCTCCGGTGCTCCCTGGTAACCACTGCTCTGCTGGGGTGGCACAAAGCCATCCTCTGGAAGCTGGCGCCAGCACACGCTCCTCCAGCGTGGTGACACCAAGGATGCATCCAGGACGGACAAAAGCCAAGAGCTTTGCCAAGCACAAAGCAAGAAATGGCTCCTCCAGAGCGGCACCACAAAGGGATCCTCTGCGGCCGAGCGCTCAGGGGCTCCTCAAATGCTGCACCATCAACGGCTCACCACCGTGGCACCACCAACGGCTCCTCCGATGCAGCAAAGGGGCTCCAAGAAGAGCTGGGCATCCAACAAACTGCTCCTCCGGTGCTCCTTGGTAAACACTGCTCTGCTGGGGTGGCACAAAGCCACCTCGAAGCTGGCGCCAAGACACGATCCTCCGGCGTGGTGGACACCAAGGACGCATCCAGCAGGACAAAACGCCAAGAGCTTTGCCAAGCACAAAGCAAGAAATGGCTACTCCAGAGCGGCACCACAAAGGGATCCTCTGCGGCCGAGCGCTCAGGGGCTCCTCAAATGCTGCACCATCAACGGCTCACCAGCGTGGCACCACCAACGGCTCCTCCGATGCAGCAAAGGGGCTCCAAGAAGAGCTGGGCATCAAACAAACTGCTCCTCCGGTGCTCCCTGGTAACCACTGCTCTGCTGGGGCGGCACAAAGCCAACCTCTGAAGCTGGCGCCAAGACACGATCCTCCGGCGTGGTGGACACCAAAGGACGCCTCCAGGACGGCAAACGCCAAGAGCTTTGCCAAGCACAAAGCAAGAAATGGCTCCTCCAGAGCGGCACCACAAAGGGATCCTCTGCGGCCGAGCGCTCAGGGGCTCCTCAAATGCTGCACCATCAACGGCTCACCAGCGTGGCACCACCAACGGCTCCTCCGATGCAGCAAAGGGGCTCCAAGAAGAGCTGGGCATCAAACAAACTGCTCCTCCGGTGCTCCCTGCTAACCACTGCTCTGCTGGGGTGGCACAAAGCCACGTTCGAGCCGGCGCCAAGACACGATCCTCCGGCGTGATGACACCACAGACGCCTCCAGGACGGCAAACGCCAAGAGCTTTGCCAAGCACAAAGCAAGAAATGGCTCCTCCAGAGCGGCACCACAAAGGGATCCTCTGCGGCCGAGCGCTCAGGGGCTCCTCAAATGCTGCACCATCAACGGCTCACCAGCGTGGCACCACCAACGGCTCCTCCGATGCAGCAAAGGGGCTCCAAGAAGAGCTGGGCATCAAACAAACTGCTCCTCCGGTGCTCCCTGGTACCACTGCTCTGCTGGGGCAGCACAAAGCAACCTCCGAGCCGGCGCGAAGACACGAACCTCTGGTGTGATGACAGCAAGGACGCCTCCAGGACGGCAAACGCCAAGAGCTTTGCCAAGCACAAAGCAAGAAATGGCTCCTCCAGAGCGGCACCACAAAGGGATCCTCTGCGGCCGAGCGCTCAGGGGCTCCTCAAATGCTGCACCATCAACGGCTCACCACCGTGGCACCACCAACGGCTCCTCCGATGCAGCAAAGGGGCTCCAAGAAGAGCTGGGCACCAACAAACTGCTCCTCCGGTACTCCTTGGTAAACACTGCTCTGCTGGGGTGGCACAAAGCCACCTCTAAGCTGGCGCCAAGACACGATCCTCCGGCGTGGTGGACACCAAGGATGCATCCAGCAGGACAAAAGCCAAGAGCTTTGCCAAGCACAAAGCAAGAAATGGCTCCTCCAGAGCGGCACCACAAAGGGATCCTCTGCGGCCGAGCGCTCAGGGGCTCCTCAAATGCTGCACCATCAACGGCTCACCACCGTGGCACCACCAACGGCTCCTCCGATGCAGCAAAGGGGCTCCAAGAAGAGCTGGGCATCAAACAAACTGCTCCTCCGGTGCTCCCTGCTAACCACTGCTCTGCTGGGGCAGGCACAAAGCCACACTCGGAGTCTGCACGAAGACACGCTCCTCCAGCTTGGTGACACCAAGGACGCATCCAGCAGGACAAACGCCAAGAGCTTTGCCAAGCACAAAGCAAGAAATGGCTCCTCCAGAGCGGCACCACAAAGGGATCCTCTGCGGCCGAGCGCTCAGGGGCTCCTCAAATGCTGCACCATCAACGGCTCACCAGCGTGGCACCACCAACGGCTCCTCCGATGCAGCAAAGGGGCTCCAAGAAGAGCTGGGCATCAACAAACTGCTCCTCCGGTGCTCCCTTGGTAAACACTGCTCTGCTGGGGTGGCACAAAGCAACCTCAAAGCTGGCGCCAAGACACGATCCTCCAGCGTGGTGGACACCAAGGACTGCATCCAGACAGGACAAAACGCCAAGAGCTTTGCCAAGCACAAAGCAAGAAAAGGCTACTCCAGAGCGGCACCACAAAGGGATCCTCTGTGGCCGAGCGCTCAGGGGCTCCTCAAATGCTGCACCATCAACGGCTCACCAGCGTGGCACCACCAACGGCTCCTCCGATGCAGCAAAGGGGCTCCAAGAAGAGCTGGGCACCAACAAACTGCTCCTCCGGTACTCCTTGGTAAACACTGCTCTGCTGGGGCGGCACAAAGCCACCTCTAAGCTGGCGCCAAGACACGATCCTCCGGCGCGGTGGACACCAAGGATGCATCCAGCAGGACAAAAACGCCAAGAGCTTTGCCAAGCACAAAGCAAGAAATGGCTCCTCCAGAGCGGCACCACAAAGGGATCCTCTGTGGCCGAGCGCTCAGGGGCTCCTCAAATGCTGCACCATCAACGGCTCACCAGCGTGGCACCACCAACGGCTCCTCCGATGCAGCAAAGGGGCTCCAAGAAGAGCTGGGCATCAAACAAACTGCTCCTCCGGTGCTCCTTGGTAACACTGCTCTGCTGGGGTGGCACAAAGCCACCTCTAAGCTGGCGCCAAGACACGATCCTCCGGCGTGGTGGACACGAAAGACGCATCCAGGATGGCAAACGCCAAGAGCT